>NC_142628.1:17040000-17327500 GCF_059453375.1 Lepisosteus platostomus
GCACACCTGTCCTCTACAGCTCTCGCCTGGGCCAGCACACCTGTCCTCTACAGCTCTCACCTGGGCCAGCACACCTGTCCTCTACAGCTCTCACCTGGGCCAGCACACCTGTCCTCTACAGCTCTCGCCTGGGCCAGCACACCTGTCCTCTACAGCTCTCACCTGGGCCAGCACACCTGTCCTCTACAGCTCTCGCCTCCAGCACACCTGTCCTCTACAGCTCTCACCTCCAGCACACCTGTCCTCTACAGCTCTCACCTGGGCCAGCACACCTGTCCTCTACAGCTCTCACCTCCAGCACACCTGTCCTCTACAGCTCTCACCTCCAGCACACCTGTCCTCTACAGCTCTCACCTGGGCCAGCACACCTGTCCTCTACAGCTCTCGCCTCCAGCACACCTGTCCTCTACAGCTCTCACCTGGGCCAGCACACCTGTCCTCTACAGCTCTCACCTGGGCCAGCACACCTGTCCTCTACAGCTCTCACCTCCAGCACACCTGTCCTCTACAGCTCTCACCTCCAGCACACCTGTCCTCTACAGCTCTCACCTGGGCCAGCACACCTGTCCTCTACAGCTCTCACCTCCAGCACACCTGTCCTCTACAGCTCTCACCTCCAGCACACCTGTCCTCTACAGCTCTCACCTCCAGCACACCTGTCCTCTACAGCTCTCACCTGGGCCAGCACACCTGTCCTCTACAGCTCTCCTCTGGGGCAGCACACCTGTCCTCTACAGCTCTCCCCCAGGCCAGCACACCTGTCCTCTACAGCTCTCCCCCAGGCCAGCACACCTGTCCTCTACAGCTCTCACCTGGGCCAGCACACCTGTCCTCTACAGCTCTCACCTGGGCCAGCACACCTGTCCTCTACAGCTCTCCCCCAGGCCAGCACACCTGTCCTCTCACCTTACACATTCAAACGCTTTCAGCTCTGAAGCCCATCTGCACTCCCAACGAACCCCATCAAGACTCCTTCAGCCCAGGACTACACACTCCGCCACTGTGGGGCAGCGTGGGGCAGCGTGGGGCAGCGTGGGGCAGCGTGGGGCAGCGCGATCTACAGCTGTGTCCCGATCGGTCTCCAGTATCAGTGCAGCAGCAGGTTGTCAGCTTTTTCAATAAAACCCCCCCAAACTCCCCACCGCGGCCCAGTCAGTTCGGCACACCCCACCCCTGGAAACCCTCTGTGGAGACCAGTCGGCCTGGCCCCGGCTCTCCAGCAGGGCGGCGCCGCTACACCGCGGAGGACAGGGGGCGCTCGGGGGGCGCGGCCAGGCTGTCGGAGGGCGACAGGTCGTTGAGCTCGCCCGAGGAGGACAGGGGGAAGGAGGGCGAGAGGGAGATGCCGGAGGACGGGCCGGCCGAGCCCGCGAAGGTGCGAGGGGGCTTGGGCACCAGGTTGGGCTCCAGCGTGGCGCGGGCCAGCAGCCGGCGGTCCCCGGGCGGCTCCGAGCCGCGGCCCGACTCGGGCTCCTCGTCCGACAGGTCCAGGAGCGGGCTGCTGCGGTCCAGGCAGAAGAGGGCGTCGATGAACTGGGCGAACTCCAGCACGGCCTGGCTGGGGGGGCCCCCGTTGGGCAGGGGCAGGGGCAGGGAGACCCCCGGCTGGCCCGCGCCTCCTGCCCAGCTGCCCCTCTGCCCCTGCCCCTCAGCCGGCCCGTGTCTGTGTGGGGGGGAGCCCCGGGGGCTGTAGACGGAGGGGAGCCCCGTCAGAGCCCCCCTGTGGCCCGGAGGGGTGCCGCCCTCGAGAGACGCAGTCTGCTGGGCTCCGGGCCCCGCCGGCGCGCGGGAGCAGGGCGCCCCCTGGTGGGGGGGCGGGCAGGGGTAGAAGCCGGGCCGGTACTGCCCCGCAGCGTCCTCGGGGGGGCTGTGGCACCCCGCCGGCGAGGGGCAGCAGGGCCCCAGCTGGCCGGCCCAGGGGGGCCCGGGTTCGGGGGAGTGCTTGGACAGGCTGTCGGCCGCCAGCAGCTCGGTCCGCGAGCTGAGCGAGGGGTTCTCCTCCGGTATGGGGGCGTCCACGGGGAAGGGCAGCCCCCCCAGGCCGGGCGAGCCGCGCAGCGCGGCCGAGGAGCGCCGCGAGTCCAGGCTGTACAGCGACTCGGCGTCCGACAGGCTCTCCGTCACCGCCAGCGGCGCGCGGCGCTCCCGCAGCTCCAGCGCCAGCCGGTCGCGCGCGCCCCGCAGCACCCCGGGCACCGGCGCCGGCGGCGCCTCCGAGAAGCCCTCCAGGGAGATCTCGGACCGCGCACAGCTCCTGCAGGAGGGCAGGGGCAGAGGGGTTGTTACACTCTACTGGGACACCGCACAGCAGGAGGGACAGGGACACCACACAGCAGGAGGGACAGGGACACCGCACGACAGGAGGGACAGGGACACCACACGGCAGGAGGGACAGGGACACCACACAGCAGCAGGGACAGGGACACCGCACGGCAGGAGGGACAGGGACACAGCAGGAGGGACAGGGACACCACACAGCAGGAGGGACAGGGACACCACACAGCAGCAGGGACAGGGACACCGCACAGCAGCAGGGACAGGGACACCGCACGGCAGGAGGGACAGGGACACAGCAGGAGGGACAGGGACACCACACAGCAGGAGGGACAGGGACACCACACGGCAGGAGGGACAGGGACACCGCACAGCAGGAGGGACAGGGACACCACACGGCAGGAGGGACAGGGACACCGCACAGCAGGAGGGACAGGGACACCGCACAGCAGGAGGGACAGGGACACCGCACGGCAAGAGGGACAGGGACACCGCACAGCAGGAGGGACAGGGACACCACACGGCAGGAGGGACAGGGACACCACACGGCAGGAGGGACAGGGACACCGCACAGCAGGAGGGACAGGGACACCACACGGCAGGAGGGACAGGGACACCACACAGCAGGAGGGACAGGGACACCACACAGCAGGAGGGACAGGGACACCACACAGCAGCAGGGACAGGGACACCGCACGGCAGGAGGGACAGGGACACAGCAGGAGGGACAGGGACACCACACGGCAGGAGGGACAGGGACACCACACGGCAGGAGGGACAGGGACACCGCACAGCAGGAGGGACAGGGACACCGCACGGCAAGAGGGACAGGGACACCGCACAGCAGGAGGGACAGGGACACCACACGGCAGGAGGGACAGGGACACCACACGGCAGGAGGGACAGGGACACCGCACAGCAGGAGGGACAGGGACACCACACGGCAGGAGGGACAGGGACACCACACGGCAGGAGGGACAGGGACACCACACAGCAGGAGGGACACCACACAGCAGGAGGGACAGGGACACCGCACAGCAGGAGGGACAGGGACACCACACGGCAGGAGGGACAGGGACACCACACAGCAGGAGGGACAGGGACACCACACAGCAGGAGGGACAGGGACACCACACAGCAGGAGGGACAGGGACACCGCACAGCAGGAGGGACAGGGACACCACACGGCAGGAGGGACAGGGACACCACACAGCAGGAGGGACACCACACAGCAGGAGGGACAGGGACACCGCACAGCAGGAGGGACAGGGACACCGCACAGCAGGAGGGACAGGGACACCACACAGCAGGAGGGACAGGGACACCACACAGCAGGAGGGACACCACACAGCAGGAGGGACAGGGACACCGCACAGCAGGAGGGACAGGGACACCACACAGCAGGAGGGACAGGGACACCACACAGCAGGAGGGACAGGGACACCGCACAGCAGGAGGGACAGGGACACCACACGGCAGGAGGGACAGGGACACCACACAGCAGGAGGGACAGGGACACCACACAGCAGGAGGGCCACCACACAGCAGGAGGGACAGGGACACCGCACAGCAGGAGGGACAGGGACACCGCACAGCAGGAGGGACAGGGACACCGCACGGCAGGAGGGACACCACACAGCAGGAGGGACAGGGACACCGCACAGCAGGAGGGACAGGGACACCGCACAGCAGGAGGGACAGGGACACCGCACAGCAGGAGGGACAGGGAGCAGCTGGGAGGACAGGGAGCTGGACAAGGGAGACAGAAGCTCAGGGAACAAGCAGCACTAACGAGCATCTCCACGCTGGGGGCAGACAGGAGGGAGAGATGGGAGACACAGACATGGTTAAACAGATACACAGGGAGGGAGAGATGGGAGACACAGACATGGTTAAACAGATACACAGGGAGGAGAGATGGGAGACACAGACATGGTTAAACAGATACACAGGGAGGAGAGATGGGAGACACAGACATGGTTAAACAGATACACAGGGAGGGAGAGATGGGAGACACAGACATGGTTAAACAGATACACAGGGAGGAGAGATGGGAGACACAGACATGGTTAAACAGATACACAGGGAGGGAGAGATGGGAGACACAGACATGGTTAAACAGATACACAGGGAGGAGAGATGGGAGACACAGACATGGTTAAACAGATACACAGGGAGGGAGAGATGGGAGACACAGACATGGTTAAACAGATACACAGGGAGGGAGAGATGGGAGACACAGACATGGTTAAACAGATACACAGGGAGGGAGAGATGGGAGACACAGACATGGTTAAACAGATACACAGGGAGGGAGAGATGGGAGACACAGACATGGTTAAACAGATACACAGGGAGGAGAGATGGGAGACACAGACATGGTTAAACAGATACACAGGGAGGGAGAGATGGGAGACACAGACATGGTTAAACAGATACACAGGGAGGAGAGATGGGAGACACAGACATGGTTAAACAGATACACAGGGAGGGAGAGATGGGAGACACAGACATGGTTAAACAGATACACAGGGAGGGAGAGATGGGAGACACAGACATGGTTAAACAGATACACAGGGAGGGAGAGATGGGAGACTCAGACATGGTTAAACAGATACACAGGGAGGGAGAGATGGGAGACACAGACATGGTTAAACAGATACACAGGGAGGGAGAGATGGGAGACACAGACATGGTTAAACGGATACACAGGGAGGGAGACACAGACATGGTTAAACAGATACACAGGGAGGGAGAGATGGGAGACACAGACATGGTTAAACAGATACACAGGGAGGGAGAGATGGGAGACACAGACATGGTTAAACAGATACACAGGGAGGGAGAGATGGGAGACTCAGACATGGTTAAACAGATACACAGGGAGGGAGAGATGGGAGACACAGACATGGTTAAACAGATACACAGGGAGGGAGAGATGGGAGACACAGACATGGTTAAACAGATACACAGGGAGGGAGAGATGGGAGACACAGACATGGTTAAACAGATACACAGGGAGGAGAGATGGGAGACACAGACATGGTTAAACAGATACACAGGGAGGAGAGATGGGAGACACAGACATGGTTAAACAGATACACAGGGAGGGAGAGATGGGAGACACAGACATGGTTAAACAGATACACAGGGAGGAGAGATGGGAGACACAGACATGGTTAAACAGATACACAGGGAGGGAGAGATGGGAGACACAGACATGGTTGAACAGATACACAGGGAGGGAGAGATGGGAGACACAGACATGGTTAAACAGATACACAGGGAGGGAGACACAGACATGGTTAAACAGATACACAGGGAGGGAGAGATGGGAGACACAGACATGGTTAAACAGATACACAGGGAGGGAGAGATGGGAGACACAGACATGGTTAAACAGATACACAGGGAGGGAGAGATGGGAGACACAGACATGGTTAAACAGATACACAGGGAGGGAGAGATGGGAGACACAGACATGGTTAAACAGATACACAGGGAGGGAGAGATGGGAGACTCAGACATGGTTAAACAGATACACAGGGAGGGAGAGATGGGAGACACAGACATGGTTAAACAGATACACAGGGAGGGAGAGATGGGAGACACAGACATGGTTAAACAGATACACAGGGAGGGAGAGATGGGAGACACAGACATGGTTAAACAGATACACAGGGAGGGAGAGATGGGAGACACAGACATGGTTAAACAGATACACAGGGAGGGAGAGATGGGAGACACAGACATGGTTAAACAGATACACAGGGAGGGAGAGATGGGAGACACAGACATGGTTAAACAGATACACAGGGAGGGAGAGATGGGAGACACAGACATGGTTAAACAGATACACAGGGAGGGAGAGATGGGAGACACAGACATGGTTAAACAGATACACAGGGAGGGAGAGATGGGAGACACAGACATGGTTAAACAGATACACAGGGAGGGAGAGATGGGAGACTCAGACATGGTTAAACAGATACACAGGGAGGGAGAGATGGGAGACACAGACATGGTTAAACAGATACACAGGGAGGGAGAGATGGGAGACACAGACATGGTTAAACAGATACACAGGGAGGGAGAGATGGGAGACACAGACATGGTTAAACAGATACACAGGGAGGGAGAGATGGGAGACACAGACATGGTTAAACAGATACACAGGGAGGGAGAGATGGGAGACACAGACATGGTTAAACAGATACACAGGGAGGGAGAGATGGGAGACACAGACATGGTTAAACAGATACACAGGGAGGGAGAGATGGGAGACACAGACATGGTTAAACAGATACACAGGGAGGGAGAGATGGGAGACACAGACATGGTTAAACAGATACACAGGGAGGGAGAGATGGGAGACACAGACATGGTTAAACAGATACACAGGCACTCCTGGAGTCACCCCGAAGCCAGCTGGGGACGGCCCAAGAGCACAGACTGGCAGGCAGACTGGGGTACAGACTGGGGTACAGATGGGTACAGACTGGGGTACAGACTGGGGTACAGACTGGGGTACAGATGGGTACAGACTGGGGTACAGATGGGTACAGACTGGGGTACAGACTGGGGTACAGATGGGTACAGACTGGGGTACAGACTGGGGTACAGACTGGGGTACAGACTGGGGTACAGACTGGGGTACAGATGGGTACAGATGGGTACAGACTGGGGTACAGACTGGGGTACAGATGGGTACAGACTGGGGTACAGACTGGGGTACAGACTGGGGTACAGACTGGGGTACAGACTGGGGTACAGACTGGGGTACAGACTGGGGTACAGATGGGTACAGACTGGGGTACAGATGGGTACAGACTGGGGTACAGACTGGGGTACAGATGGGTACAGACTGGGGTACAGACTGGGGTACAGACGGACCGACAGGCAGACGGACCGACAGGCAGACGGACCGACAGACTGACAGGTTGGCAGGCAGACAGGCAGACAAACAAGCGTACAGACAGACAGACGGACCGACAGACAAACAGGCAGGCAGGCAGGCGGACCGACAGGCAGGCAGACGGACCGACAGACAAACAGGCAGGCAGGCAGGCAGACCGACAGACAAACAGGCAGGCAGGCAGGCAGACCGATGGACCGACAGACAGGCACAAGGACAAAAGAACAGAGAGTAGAGCACACGCACCCACAGACACAGGGGCAGATGTTATGCAGACACAGAGACTGACCGAACACTGCTGTTCCGACGATGCTGCTGGGGGGATGATGGTTCGGACAAGTTGGGGGGACCCAGGAATGTCATCTCGGGGTTCAGGTCAACCTCAGTGGGGCTCACCATGATCTTGGCAGCAGAGAGGAGTGCAGTCTTCCCTTTATTATAGTTCTCTAGCACCTGGAGAGAGAGGGAGGGTGAGAGAGTAACAAAAGTGGGGACAGCACAGTACCTGGACAGACTTTCACTGCAGACCCTGTCTGTACACACCTGGACAGACTCTGACTGCAGACCCTGTCTGTACACACCTGGACAGACTCTTACTGCAGACCCTGTCTGTACACACCTGGACAGACTCTCACACACCTGGACAGCCTCTCACACACCTGGACAGCTGTCACTGCAGACCCTGTCTGTACACACCTGGACAGACTCTTACTGCAGACCCTGTCTGTACACACCTGGACAAACTGTTACACACCTGGACAGCCTCTCACACACCTGGACAGCCTCTCACTGCAGACCCTGTCTGTACACACCTGTACAGACTCTGACTGCAGACCCTGTCGATACACACCTGTACAGACTCTGACTGCAGACTCTGTCTGTACACACCTGGACAGACTCTCACACACCTGGACAGACTCTCACTGCAGACCCTGTCTGTACACACCTGGACAGACTCTCACTGCAGACCCTGTCTGTACACACCTGGACAGACTCTGACTGCAGACCCTGTCTGTACACACCTGGACAGACTCTCACTGCAGACCCTGTCTGTACACACCTGGACAAACTGTTACACACCTGGACAGCCTCTCACACACCTGGACAGCTGTCACTGCAGACCTTGTCTGTACACACCTGTACAGACTCTGACTGCAGACCCTGTCGATACACACCTGTACAGACTCTGACTGCAGACCCTGTCTGTACACACCTGGACAGCCTCTCACACACCTGTACAGACTCTGACTGCAGACTCTGTCTGTACACACCTGGACAGCCTCTCACACACCTGGACAGACTCTCACTGCAGACCCTGTCTGTACACACCTGGACAGACTCTCACTGCAGACCCTGTCTGTACACACCTGGACAGCCTCTCACACACCTGGACAGACTCTCACTGCAGACTCTGTCTGTACACACCTGGACAGACTCTCACTGCAGACCCTGTCTGTACACACCTGGACAGCCTCTCGCACACCTGGACAGACTCTCACTGCAGACCCTGTCTGTACACACCTGGACAGACTCTCACACACCTGGACAGACTCTCACTGCAGACGCTGTCTGTACACACCTGGACAGACTCTCACACACCTGGACAGACTCTGACTGCAGACCCTGTCTGTACACACCTGGACAGCCTCTCACTGCAGACCCTGTCTGTACACACCTGGACAGACTCTCACACACCTGGACAGCCTCTCACTGCAGACCCTGTCTGTACACACCTGGACAGACTCTCACACACCTGGAAAGACTCTCACTGCAGACCCTGTCTGTACACACCTGGACAGACTTTTACACACCTGGACAGTCTCTCACTGCAGACCCTGTCTGTACACACCTGGACAGACTCTCACACACCTGGACAGCCTCTGACTGCAGACCCTGTCTGTACACACCTGGACAGACTCTCACTGCAGACCTTGTCTGTACACACCTGGACAGACTCTCACACACCTGGACAGACTCTGACTACAGACCCTGTCTGTACACACCTGGACAGCCTCTCACACACCTGGACAGCCTCTCACTGCAGACCCTGTCTGTACACACCTGGACAGACTCTTACTGCAGACCCTGTCTGTACACACCTGGACAGCCTCTTACTGCAGACCCTGGCTGTACACACCTGGACAGACTCTCACACACCTGGACAGACTCTGACTACAGACCCTGTCTGTACACACCTGGACAGCCTCTCACACACCTGGACAGCCTCTGACTGCAGACCCTGTCTGTACACACCTGGACAGACTCTCACACACCTGGACAGACTCTCACTGCAGACCCTGTCTGTACACACCTGGACAGACTCTCACTGCAGACCTTGTCTGTACACACCTGGACAGACTCTCACTGCAGACCCTGTCTGTACACACCTGGACAGCCTCTCACACACCTGGACAGACTCTCACTGCAGACGCTGTCTGTACACACCTGGACAGACTCTCACTGCAGACCCTGTCTGTACACACCTGGACAGACTCTCACACACCTGGACAGACTCTCACTGCAGACCCTGTCTGTACACACCTGGACAGCCTCTCACACACCTGGACAGACTCTCACACACATGGACAGACTCTCACTGCAGACCCTGTCTGTTCACACCTGGACAGCCTCTCACTGCAGACCCTGTCTGTACACACCTGGACAGCGTCTCACACACCTGGACAGACTCTCACTGCAGACCCTGTCTGTACACACCTGGACAGACTCTCACACACCTGGACAGACTCTCACTGCAGACCCTGTCTGTTCACACCTGGACAGCCTCTTACTGCAGACCCTGTCTGTACACACCTGGACAGCCTCTCACACACCTGGACAGCCTCTCACTGCAGACCCTGTCTGTACACACCTGAACAGACTCTGACTGCAGACCCTGTCTGTACACACCTGGACAGACTCTCACTGCAGACCCTGTCTGTACACACCTGGACAGACTCTCACTGCAGACCCTGTCTGTACACACCTGGACAGTCTCTCACTGCAGACCCTGTCTGTACACACCTGGACAGACTCTCACACACCTGGACAGACTCTCACTGCAGACCCTGTCTGTACACACCTGGACAGACTCTCACTGCAGACCCTGTCTGTACACACCTGGACAGACTCTGACTGCAGACCCTGTCTGTACACACCTGGACAGCCTCTCACACACCTGGACAGACTCTCACACACCTGGACAGCCTCTCACTGCAGACCCTGTCTGTACACACTTGGACAGTCTCTCACTGCAGACCCTGTCTGTACACACCTGGACAGACTCTCACTGCAGACCTTGTCTGTACACACCTGGACAGACTCTCACTGCAGACCCTGTCTGTACACACCTGCACAGCCTCTCACACACCTGGACAGACTCTCACTGCAGACCCTGTCTGTACACACCTGGACAGACTCTCACTGCAGACCCTGTCTGTACACACCTGGACAGACTCTGACTGCAGACCCTGTCTGTACACACCTGGACAGACTCTCACACACCTGGACAGACTTTCACTGCAGACCCTGTCTGTACACACCTGGACAGTCTCTCACACACCTGGACAGACTCTCACTGCAGACCCTGTCTGTACACACCTGGACAGACTCTCACTGCAGACCCTGTCTGTTCACACCTGGACAGACTCTCACACACCTGGACAGCCTCTCACTGCAGACCCTGTCTGTACACACCTGGACAGACTCTCACACACCTGGACAGACTCTCACTGCAGACCCTGTCTGTTCACACCTGGACAGACTCTCACACACCTGGACAGACTCTGACTGCAGACCCTGTCTGTACACAGCTGGACAGACTCTCACTGCAGACCCTGTCTGTACACACCTGGACAGACTCACACACACCTGGACAGCCTCTCACACACCTGGACAGCCTCTCACTGCAGACCCTGTCTGTACACACCTGGACAGACTCTCACTGCAGACCCTGTCTGTACACACCTGCACAGCCTCTCACTGCAGACCCTGTCTGTACACACCTGGACAGACTCTCACACACCTGGACAGACTCTGACTGCAGACCCTGTCTGTACACACCTGGACAGTCTCTCACACACCTGGACAGACTCACACACACCTGGACAGCCTCTCACACACCTGGACAGCCTCTCACTGCAGACCCTGTCTGTTCACATCTGGACAGACTCTCACTGCAGACCCTGTCTGTACACACCTGGACAGACTCTCACACACCTGGACAGACTCTCACTGCAGACCCTGTCTGTACACACCTGGACAGCCTCTCACACACCTGGACAGCCTCTCACTGCAGACCCTGTCTGTTAACACCTGGACAGCCTCTCACTGCAGACCCTGTCTGTACACACCTGGACAGACTCTCACACACCTGGACAGACTCTGACTGCAGACCTGTCTGTACACACCTGGACAGACTCTCACTGCAGACCCTGTCTGTACACACCTGGACAGACTCTCACTGCAGACCCTGTCTGTACACACCTGGACAGCCTCTCACACACCTGGACAGACTCTCCGACTACAGACCCTGTCTGTACACACCTGGACAGCCTCTCACACACCTGGACAGACTCTGACTGCAGACCCTGTCTGTACACACCTGGACAGACTCTCACACACCTGGACAGACTCTGACTGCAGACCCTGTCTGTACACACCTGGACAGACTCACACACACCTGGACAGCCTCTCACACACCTGGACAGCCTCTCACTGCAGACCCTGTCTGTACACACCTGGACAGACTCTCACACACCTGGACAGACTCTGACTGCAGACCCTGTCTGTACACACCTGGACAGACTCACACACACCTGGACAGCCTCTCACACACCTGGACAGCCTCTCACTGCAGACCCTGTCTGTACACACCTGGACAGACTCTCACACACCTGGACAGCCTCTCACTGCAGACCCTGTCTGTACACACCTGGACAGACTCTCACTGCAGACCCTGTGTGTACACACCTGGACAGACTCTCACTGCAGACCCTGTCTGTACACACCTGGACAGCCTCTCACACACCTGGACAGACTCTCACTGCAGACCCTGTGTGTACACACCTGGACAGACTCTCACACACCTGGACAGACTCTCACTGCAGACCCTGTCTGTACACACCTGGACAGACTCTCACACACCTGGACAGACTCTCACTGCAGACCCTGTCTGTACACACCTGGACAGCCTCTCACACACCTGGACAGACTCTGACTGCAGACCCTGTCTGTACACACCTGGACAGACTCTCACACACCTGGACAGACTCTCACTGCAGACCCTGTCTGTACACACCTGGACAGACTCTCACTGCAGACCTTATAAGCCTATCTATACACATACATACTGCAGGACTGATCACAGCGGACCAGTACCACAGCACCCGGATCAGACTGAGACCAGTGCCACAGCCCCTGGGTCCCAGCAAGACCAGGCCCGTAGAGAAGTCGCGCTGTTGTGACTGAAGGGAAGTTGAGCTTCAGTGCGGGACGTCATCGGATCAGGACTCGAACCCAGACCGACAGGACGAGGAACAGAGGACAGACTCCAACAGCTTTATTATTGACAGCAGGCAGATGTTACAAGTAGAAACATTAAGAGACACAGTGTCTCTCAGGGACTGTCCAGTGTGATCTCAGTCACAGGAGGGGAGGGAGAGAGAGAGAGACAGCCTGAGGAACAGTGAGTCTGTCTCCCAGTAATGCTCCATCCGCCTACAGTATATGTCAATATTTTATGACATGTCTTTGTTGTAAATGTCTGTAATATGTCTTTAGATTTTATTTAACTTTTATTTTTGTTTCACTTTAATTTTATTAGTTTTATTTGCTTTGGCAACACTGATTCATACTAATAAAGCACCTTGAACTAAAAAATTGAATTGACAGGCGGGGGAGAGAGAGAGACAGGTAGGCAGGAGGGAGAGAGAGAGACAGGAGGGAGAGAGAGAGACAGGAGGGAGGAGAGAGAGACAGGAGAGAGGAGAGAGAGAGAGGCAGAAGGAGAGGCGGGGGGTGGGGGGTGAGAGACAGGCAGGGGGGAGAGAGAGAGAGACAGGCAGGGGGGAGAGAGAGAGAGACAGGCAGGGGGGAGAGAGAGAGAGACAGGCAGGGGGGAGAGAGAGAGAGACAAGAGGGAGGAGAGAGAGAGAGGCAGAAGGAGAGGCGGGGGGTAGGGGGGGAGAGACAGGGGGCAGCACACAGGTCCCCTGGGGGGCAGACTGGAGACGGACTCAGAGCGTCTGTGGCTCAGAGGGCTGCTCTCTGTGCTCTCGGGTCCTGGAGGTCCAGCAGCCTGCGGGGCGAGGACACGGGCTCAGCTGGGATCTGACAGGTGTGAGCCAGAGGTCCCAGAGATCCCGAAGGTCTGATCCCGCGGGGAGGTGGGGGGGGATTGCAGTAAAGTGAAGCCAGGGGGCCGGGCAGCGTGGGGGATCCCAGGGGTCCAGGGTTCGAGAGAGCTGCTCTCAGCTGCTGAAGGCCACAGGGTCTCTTTGGGCTGCAGTGGGGGAGCAGCTGTCTGGGCCAGTCGAACCCGTGTCACACACAGACTCTGGTACCACACACTCTGCCTCTCTCTGCTCTGTACTGGAAGCACTGGTTTCCAGTAAGAACACCTCCATCACCTGTAGAGAGATCAGCACGCGGCGTCAGACACACAACACTCAGACAGACAGACGGACACTCAGGCCACAGACAGACAGATGGACCTATGGACAGACCCACGGAGAGACAGACAGACCCACAGACAGGCTGACACTCAGACCCACAGACGGGCAGAGACACTGACTAATGACCCTACAGACCCACGCAGACCCTCGCAGACCCTCGCAGACCCACGCAGACCCACGCAGACACACTGACTAATGACCCTACAGACCCTCGCAGACCCTCGCAGACCCACGCAGACCCACGCAGACCCACGCAGACCCACGCAGACACACTGACTAATGACCCTACAGACCCTCGCAGACCCTCGCAGACACACGCAGACCCTCGCAGACACACGCAGACACACTGACTAATGACCCTACAGACCCACGCAGACCCACGCAGACCCTCGCAGACACACGCAGACTCTCGCAGACTCTCGCAGACTCTCGCAGACTCTCGCAGACTCTCGCAGACTCTCGCAGACTCTCGCAGACACACGCAGACACACGCAGACACACGCAGACACTCGCAGACACTCGCAGACACTCGCAGACACACGCAGACTCTCGCAGACTCTCGCAGACACACGCAGACTCTCGCAGACTCTCGCAGACACACGCAGACTCTCGCAGACTCTCGCAGACTCTCGCAGACTCTCGCAGACTCTCGCAGACTCACGCAGACTCACGCAGACTCACGCAGACACACGCAGACACACGCAGACACACGCAGACACACGCAGACACACGCAGACTCTCGCAGACTCTCGCAGACACACGCAGACTCTCGCAGACTCTCGCAGACTCTCGCAGACTCTCGCAGACTCTCGCAGACACACGCAGACTCTCGCAGAACTAAAACCACTGCAGCTGTGATGAAAAACTAAAACTCCCACCATCTGGTCCACCACACAACAGAGTCCAGCAGAGTTCTTCTGAGCCAAGAAGGTCCGGTCAAGACCACCCAGCTGAGTTCTTCCGAGCCAAGCAGGGTCCGGCAGGGTCCGGCACGGTCCAGTCATGGCCAGCGAGACACTCGACCTCAGGTCCGAGCGCTGCTTCCATCGTCTCCCCTCCTCCTCCTCATCACTGACCGCACAATGACCACCCGGCTGACAGGTACAGCCAGCAGTCTGATCCGCGGCACCAGGACAAGCCAGGACCACAGCAGGACTACAGCCCCCCCCGCCCCCGCCCTCCCGCCCCGGCCAGCTGCCCCCACCTTGTAGAGTCCCTCCATCACGACGTGTGGCAGGTGCTCGTTCAGCATGGCGGGAGAGATGATGACCTCGTCGAACGCCCGGTTATCACCCCACAGCGCAGAGTAGGTGGGGTCCTCCTGGCCACAGCACCTGCGGAGAGAGAGACAGGTTCACTGCTGCTGCAGAGGGAGAGAGACAGAGACAGGTTCACTACTCCTGCAGAGGGAGAGAAAGAGAGACAGGTTCACTCATAATAATAATAATAATAATACAGTGTGTGATCTCCTGTCATAGTCTAAGTGAGCCTGTCTCTTCAGTCGGAAGGGAGTGTCCCACACTGAGGGAACTGAGTCTCTTCAGTCTGAAGGGACTGTCCCACACTGACAGGCTGGAGGAACTGAGTCTCTTCAGTCTGACGGGAGGAGACCCAGTGATCAGTCACGGACTAGCAGCTTAGCGACCTCTCCTGCTGTGACCCCTCTGTCCTCACCAGCTCTCCGGGGGGTGGTTGTGCACGACGTGGATGATACGGCCGGGGGGGTACAGCGGGGTGCTGGCGGACAGCGCAATGCTGAGATCGCTGGGGTGGAGCCACTGCCCGGAGCTGGGGACAGAGGTCACCGTGGGGTCATCATCGTTGGGCAGCTCCGACTTGGGGATACACTTTGTGCCCCCCATTATAATCCTCCACTGAGCAAAGGAGAGAGGAGCAGAGAGGGAGACTGTCAGAGCAGCCTGCACAGTGCAAGACAGACACGCTAAACGCATTACACACGCTAAACACACGCCACGCGGAGCTCTCCCAGCAAACACACACCGAGTGCGACTCTCCTGCCGGGGCCGTGACCTCACACTGACAACACCGTGCCGGAAGCAAACTGCTCAACATACTGCAGCGACTCTGCAACAACAGAACACTGCCCACCTTTGGCTTGTTGCTTTTCTGCAGGACCTCCAGCAGGTGGCGACGGAACCCCTCCAGCTGAGAGAGGCCGATCCTGTCGGGCAGAGAGCAAACACAGGTGAACACACACACCTCTCCCCATAGACACCTGCGCACACACACCACACACACACACCTGCGCACAGACACACATACACACACCTACCCACAGACACACACACCTGCCCACAGACACACAGCAAACACAGGTGAACACAGCCACACTCACACTCACACCTGCCCACAGACACACACAGGGAGACTGGCACTGTGGCACTGACCTGGGTACCAGATCCTTCCCCAGAACCACTGAGGTGACGAACTCCTTCGAGTACTCCATCGCATCCTCACTGCGAGGCAGAGAGACAGGTGAGCACGGTGACAGACATGCCTCTGTCCCCAGTCTGTCTCTCTTTCCCTGTCCATCTCCAATCTCTCACTCTCTCAGTCTGTCCCCAGTCTGTCTCTCTCTCACTGTCTCTCTGTCCCCAGTCTGTCTCTCTCTCCCTATCCATCTCCAGTCTCTCTCTCTCTCAGTCTGTCCCCAGACTGTCTCTCTCTCACTGTCTCTCTGTCCCCAGTCTGTCTCTCTCTCCCTATCCATCTCCAGTCTCTCTCTCTCTCAGTCTGTCCCCAGTCTGTCTCTCTCACTGTCTCTCTGTCCCCAGTCTGTCTCTCTCTCCCTGTCCATCTCCAGTCTCTCTCTCTGTCTGTCCCCAGTCTGTCTCTCTCTCCCTGTCCATCTCCAGTCTCTCTCTCTCTCAGTCTGTCCCCAGTCTGTCTCTCCCTCCCTGTCTCTGTGCATCCCCAGTCTAACTGTCCCAAGTCTGTCGCGCCGTCTCTCTCTCTCACTGTCCCTCCCCAGTTTGTTTCTCACTCCCTATTTTACTTTGTCCGTCCCTAGTCTGTCTCAGCCCGTCCCCAGTCTGTCTCAGCCCGTCCCTGGTCCCTCTCACTCTATGTCAGTACAAGAGCCCCATACGCTGACCCCACCTGAGCAGCCCCCCGGGCGGAGAGTAGGAGTAGCAGTGCAGCGTGGGATACTGGGGCCGCAGCAGGAAGGAGAGGATGGCTGCCGTTCCTGCGCCCAGAGAGTGACCAACGACCACAAGGCCATAGTGCCTCGTCCCCCTGACCTGCCGACACACAGCAGAGACAGGCCCTTCAGCACACCAGAAAGAGCAGCGCGCAGCGAGACAAACACACACTCTCTCACACGCAGTACCAGATCTCTGCCGAACGCCTGGGACAAAATCATTTCTGTCTCCAGCTTCTTCTTAATGTACTCTGCTGAGTACACCATCCCCTAGAGAGACAGAGACAGCTGTTACTATAGACACTGACTGGGCACTCCAGTACATTAACACTGCACTGAGAGAGAGAGGGGTTAATACAGACACACTGACTGGACACTACAGTACATTAACACTGAGAGAGAGGAATTAATACACACACACTGACTGGACACTCCAGTACATTAACACTGCACTGAGAGAGAGAGGGGTTAATACACACACACTGACTGGACACTCCAGTACATTAACACTGCACTGAGAGAGAGAGGGGTTCATACAGACACACTGACTGGACACTCCAGTACATTAACACTGCACTGAGAGAGAGGGGTTAATACAGACACACTGACTGGACACTCCAGTACATTAACACTGAGAGAGAGGAGTTAATACACACACACTGACTGGACACTCCAGTACATTAACACTGAGAGAGAGAGGGGTTAATACAGACACACTGACTGGACACTCCAGTACATTAACACTGCACTGAGAGAGAGAGGGGTTAATACAGACACACTGACTGGACACTCCAGTACATTAACACTGCACTGAGAGAGAGGGGTTCATACAGACACACTGACTGGACACTCCAGTACATTAACACTGCACTGAGAGAGAGAGGGGTTAATACACACACACTGACTGGACACTCCAGTACATTAACACTGCACTGAGAGAGAGGGGTTAATACAGACACACTGACTGGACACTCCAGTACATTAACACTGCACTGAGAGAGAGGGGTTAATACACACACACTGACTGGACACTCCAGTACATTAACACTGCACTGAGAGAGAGAGGGGTTCATACAGACACACTGACTGGACACTCAAGTACATTAACACTGCACTGAGAGAGAGAGGGGTTCATACAGACACACTGACTGGACACTCCAGTACATTAACACTGCACTGAGAGAGTTCAATCAAACTTTATTTGACAGAAAAAAAAACAAAAGTATTAATCAAGGGTCTTAAAACTCTATTTTAAGAATTAAGAGGAAAAAAAATAAATAAAAATAAATAAAAATCATAATTGGAATAAAACTCTTTCATTATTTATGATCCTGCACAGGACATTTCCAAAACACCAAAACTTTTCGAATGTTCTGAGGTCATTATGCGATTTGTAAAACAAAAATTCTAACGATATCCTGCTCTTCACCAACCCTTCGAACATCCTCACCAAGTCTACAGACCCGGAACCAGAGATCTTATTTTTCCGAGTCTTGTAGATGGTGAGTTTGGCCTGGCCCAGCAGAAAATTAGCGAGGAGGGTCTGAGTTTTCCGTTTTTTTGCATGACCTACCCCAAACACGAAGATAACATTGTTGAAGGCCAGGCCAAGGTTGGTGAAGAGCCGGATCAGTACAGCAAACATGGGCGACAGGCGGGGGCAGGCGCTGTAGCAGTGGAACACCGTCTCCCTCTGAGCGCAGAAGGGACAGGCGTCAGACACCGCCGGGTCCAGAACCGACACAAACGAGTTGACCCCCAGGATGGTGTGCAGGACCCTCCACTGCAGATCACCAGCCCTCTTGTTGAGGGGAAATCTGTAGAGGCTACCCCAGGCAGGCCGGACGTCATCCGGCACTCCCAGACGAGCCCTCCAGGGAGTGTCAGGGAGCGCGGACAGCTGGGCCTGGTGCCTAGATGTTACGACTAGTCTGTACAGACATTTCCCCCCAACACCAGCTAGAGACCTCTCCTCTGAGGCAAGGGGCTCAAGGAGAGATCCCGTCGGTCCGGGACTGAGCGCAGGAGACACTAGCAGACCAGGGAAAGGAGGCTGTGTGATTGGAATGCGATGATCCTCAAACAGACCCTGGATCAGCAGCATCTCCTGGAGAGGCAGAGCAGAGCGAAGCTGACTGAGAAACCTGTCTACACACCGCCGCGAGTGTAGTCCCAGCGCGTCACACGCCCACTCCACGCTGCGCCAGCAGCCCTGATCCACGTCCAGCAGGTGGTGGAGCTGTGTGATGTTGGCGTGGACCAGTCTGCTGGTAAAGTCCAAGGAGCGGCCCGGTTCTATGTTCATTCGTAGATTGTGTATTAATGGTTCCCTGAGTGTCCAGTATAGACTGGGCCGCTCCTCTTCCCTCTGCACGCGCAGATGCCGCCAGGCCTCCAGGAGACTGCGCTGGAAAGGCGGCAGTGGAGACAGGTCAACCCTGCTGGTGTCCATTAGGAAGAGCACACAGTCGAGCCCGAGGTGTCCTGCTCGACGCAGCAGGGTGAAGGTCAGCTCCCTCCAGGACAGCGAGGCCGGGCCGAACAGCAGCTTCTGCACTGCCTGCAGGCGAAAGGCGTCCACTCGGCTCCGGATGTCGATAAGTCCTTGCCCTCCGTCCTCTCTGGGCAAATAGAGGACGCCCCTCCGCAGCCAGTGCAGTCCGTCCCAGAAGAAGTCGAGGAGCGTGGCCTGCAGCTCCTCGACCAGTCCGGCTGGTGGCTCCAGACACACCAAGCGATGCCACAACATCGAAGCCACCAGGGTGTTGACAATCAGAACCCGGCCTCTGTAGGAGATCTGGGGGAGCAGCCAGCGCCAGCGGTCCAGACGACCTTTCACTTTTTCAAGGAGCCCCTTCCAGTTCTTTTTCACGCTGGCCTCATCCCCCAGGTGCACCCCCAGGTATTTGAGTCCCCCTCTGGTCCAGCTGAGCCTCTCTGGCAAGGCTGGGGGACCCATCTCGCTCCACTCCCCCAGGAGTAGGGCGCTACTCTTGGCCCAGTTCACTTTGGCTGATGATAGCCGCTGGAAATCACTTAAAGTTGTCTGTAGCGCCCTGACATCCTGTTCTCCACTGACCACGACCATGATGTCATCAGCGTACGCCGAGATCTTGACAGTGGAATCGGGGCAGCCCGGGATGGACAGGCCCCTGATGACCCGGCGCAGCTGATGTAGCAGAGGCTCGATGGCAAGGGAGTAGAGCATTCCTGAGAGTGCACAGCCCTCCCTGACTCCCCTCCGCACTGGAAACGGAGCACTCAGCCCTCCGTTGACCTTTAGCACACTGAAGATGTCACTGTACAGCACCTGAATCATGGCAACAAAGACAGGGCTGAACCCGAAGGACCTCATGGTCCTCCACAAATACTGATGTTCAACCCTATCGAAGGCCTTTTCCTGGTCTAACGAAATGAGACCAGTGTCTAAACCCAATAGTCTGGAGGTGGCCAAAACATCTCGAATCAGAAATATGTTATCAAAGATTGACCTTCCGGGCACGCAGTACGATTGGTCGGAGTGCACCACAGACCCCAGCACCACCTTCAGCCTGTTGGCCAGAGCCTTGGACAGGATTTTATAATCCACACACAGCAGGGCAACAGGTCTCCAGTTCTTAATGTCACACAGGTCCCCTTTCTTGGGCAGCAGGGTGACAACAGCTCTCCTGCAACTCAGTGGCAGATCCCCCTGCTCCAGACTTTCCAAATATACATCGAGCAGGTCAGGACCCAGCACAGCCCAGAAGGCACGATAGAATTCGGCTGGCAGGCCATCGAGACCAGGGGTCTTGCCATTGCTCAAGCCACTGAGTGCAGTGGAGAGCTCCTCCAGGGAGAGAGGCCTCTCCAGCCCTGCCCTTTCCTCTTCGGGGACCTGTGGAAGGTCTTCAAGGAACCTGCGTGTGCGGACCGAGTCCTCACTAGCCTCGCTGGAGAAGAGCGCTTTATAGAACTGCACGGTCCTCTCCTGGATCTGCCCGGCCTCGTGCAGCTCCTGCCCTGTCTCCGAGCGCAGGCAGTGGATCTGCCGGCTCTGGCCCGGTTTCTTCTCTAGGCCGAAGAAATAGCGAGTCGGGGCGTCTACCTGCGATGCACTCTGAACCCTAGAATTTATTAGAGCTCCTTGTACTTTTGTGTCCAGAAGGCCAATGAGTGATTCTTTTTGGGTGTGGAGGTCATCAATTAGCCTCCTGTCTGCACGACACTCCAGAGCCTGGTGGAGCTCCAGAATGTCTCTCTCCAGAGCCTTCATGGACTCACGGATACCTCTCGTGACACTTCCAGTGTACTGCTGGCAGAACTGGCGAATCTGCACCTTGCCAATATCCCACCACTGCCTCAGGGAGACAAAGTGGGCTTTCTGACTCCTCCACTGCTGCCAGAAGAATACGAGGCAGTCGCAGAAGTGAGCATCGTCAAGCAGCTGGGTATTAAAGTGCCAGTAGGCACTGCGGGCCCTCACTGATGGCACAGCGACTGTGCAGACAGTGAGACAGTGGTCCGACAGGCCCACTGGACAGATGGAGCACTGCTTGACGATGCTGTAATGATGTTTACGGCAGTAAAGTCGGTCTAGCCTGGCCAGAGAGAGGGTATTCCCCCTGACCTGGGCCCAGGTGTACTGCCTCGTGTCCCCATGACATCTCCTCCAGATGTCAGTGAGGTCAGACTTGACGAGGATCCTGCGCAACTCCCTGGCCGACGGGCCATGTGGCTCTGCGTGATTCCTGTCCAGTGTGCTGTTCTCTGTGCAGTTGAAATCCCCCCCCAGGAAGACCAGCTCCTCAGGCTGGCAGGTCGCCAGTGCAGTCTCAAGCTCCCTGAAGAGGGTGACCCTCTCTCCGCCGTCGGTGGGTGCGTAAACGTTAATAAAAACAAAGGTTTTCTTTCCGATAACTACTCGCACGAGTAGCAGGCGACCCTTCACCACCTCCTGGACGGCGATAGAGAGGGGCTTGAACCCCACAGAGAACAGCACCGCGACCCCCGCGCTCACAGGGGACCCGTGACTGTACACGATGTCCCCCTGCCACTCCCGCTG
Organism: Lepisosteus platostomus; assembly: GCF_059453375.1. NCBI lineage: Eukaryota > Metazoa > Chordata > Actinopteri > Semionotiformes > Lepisosteidae > Lepisosteus > Lepisosteus platostomus. Next base: position 17,062,068 of record NC_142628.1, read on the forward strand.
CCAGGCGATGATGTTGGAGCTGTCGGTGTGGGTCTCCTGCAGGAAAGTCACCTGCAGGTTCTTTTCTTTGATAATCTCCAACACCGCAGCTCGCTTCAAAGCCCTCCTGCACCCATTGGTGTTCAAACTCCCTATCCTAATGTCGCCCATGTTTGCGGAAAAGAAAAAAAGAAAAAACATAAAACACGAACAGACATGTAGCACGCAGACGGATAGTGATGTGACGTGAGGGACAGGACTCATTCGTGCTGAGGTGCGTTCCGCGGTCCTGCCTTGATCTTACCTAAAAGGCTCTTCAGGCGCCATCTCTCCTGATCGCTGAAGTCATTCGCACCCGAGCCCCTCTTCAGATGGCGCGTCGCGGAGAGGACAAAGAGCTCGGTGTCGGGAAAAAAAGTCCTCGACCACAGTTCCCCTCTTACCTTTAGTCTTCTCTAAGAACTCCCTAATGCTCTGGAAACTGTAGCCTCCTCTGCAGCTCCGCCGGGCCGAGGAGCCCGAGGCGAGAGAGGAGTCGGTGAAGCCGCCCTCGTCGTCGCTCCCGGACTCCGAGGAGCTCCGGGCGGCGGCGGCGGTGGCGGCGAGGACACTCCAGCGCGTCCTCACTCTCCCGGTGTCGGAGTCACTCGCGGCCCCCGGGCCGGCGACAGAGCCGCCCTCCACCGAGCTCTCTGTGCTGCGCTTCTTCTGCACCGCACTCTGCACAGATTTTTTCGTGCGCTTTCTCCGCGGCGTCTTAAAACCATCATCTATTTTTTCAGATGATAACTCATTTCCTCCCCACACCGTGTCTACAATTTTCGCTGGCGCTTGAGACGCGTTTTCCCCTGTCGGTGTCACTACCTGCTCTCTCTCTCCCTGACTCTCCTGAGCAGCGCTCATCTCTCCGCCAGCGCTCATCTCTTGCTCTCCGGTGTGGGGGGCTCCCTGCTCTTCTGAGGGCTGCGGTGGTCCACTCTTTACTATCTGCTCTCCTGATTGGGACGCCACCGGCTCGGGCTCACCTGCTCCCTCCAGCGATCTCCTCTCCTGCACCCCGGCCGTGGGCTCTGACTCCCCGCTGCCTCCCTGCGCTGCTCCGCTCCCCGCTGCCTGACGCTGTCGGCTAGCCTCCTGTGCGCCCTGGGGCTGAGGCTCCCTGCCTGTCTCTTCCTCCACCTCCGGGCAGTTCTTCACCACATGCCCCTCGCTCCCGCACCTGAAGCACTTCATCGATTCCGAAGTCACGAATACAACATAGTCGCAGCTGTCAATACGAAATTTAAGGGCCACACTGATCTCTTCCGTGGGGTTTTTTAGGATGACGTAGACCTGTCTCCGGAAAGAGACGACGTGCTTCAGCTGCGGAGCCCTGCAGCCCAGAGGGACCCTCCTGATCGGAGAGACCACCTGTCCGTATCGGGACAGTTCCCTCTCCAGCAGCTCGTTCCTCATGAACGGAGGCACGTTGGAGAGGGTGATCTTTCGAGCCGGGGCCGCGAGAGGCAGTACCGGGGTGAAGGTGCCGTCCAGGACAACTCCCTTCTCCACCAGGGTGTTTGCCAAATCGGTAGACTGCAAGAAAATGACTATACCTCCACTCATGCGGGAAGCGGACCTGATGTTCCTGCAGCCCACGACCTTCCCGACCGCAAGAACGCACCTCTCAAGCGGACAGAACTCCGCAGGGGAGATTTTCACACCATGGCGACGAGTTAGTTTCTCAAAGGAGAGGTCTGGAGGATCAGAGCCTCCAGAACCGGCCATGATGAGAAAATAAACCCCGCTTTTCCCCAAAAAAGACAGAAAAACACAAACCCAGTGAAGAAAACACCGCCACACGATCAAACCCACCGAAGCTCCGCCCACTCACTCACTCAGTCTCGCGAGAAACACACAGAGAGAGAGAGAGGGGTTCATACAGACACACTGACTGGACACTCCAGTACATTAACACTGCACTGAGAGAGAGAGGGGTTAATACAGACACACTGACTGGACACTCCAGTACATTAACACTGCACTGAGAGAGAGGGGTTAATACAGACACACTGACTGGACACTCCAGTACATTAACACTGCACTGAGAGAGAGGGGTTAATACACACACACTGACTGGACACTCCAGTACATGAACACTGAGAGAGAGGGGTTAATACAGACACACTGACTGGACACTCCAGTACATTAACACTGAGAGAGAGAGGGGTTAATACAGACACACAGAGGGGAAACATGGAGGTCTAGTGATTCACTCAGGGAGGACAGAGGCAGAGTCAGGAGGTACTCGAACCTGGGACCCTCCCGATCACAAGGCCTGAATCTTAAGCAGTGGACAAACTCGGGCTGACCGATCCCCACCTTGTGTCCCAGCCAGGTGCCGTGCTGGCGTTCGACTGGGAGCCTCTCAGCATCGCCTGCAAGGTCAGTCAGCGCATCCTGAGGGCAAGAGAGAGAGAGGGGTTACAGTGTCTGTCTGTGTCAGTGAGGGTGTCTGTCAGTGTCAGTGAGGGTGTCTGTCAGTGAGGGTGTCTGTGTCAGTGAGGGTGTCTGTCTGTGTCAGTGAGGGTGTCTCTCAGTGAGGGTGTCTGTCAGTGTCAGTGAGGGTGTCTGTCAGTGTCAGTGAGGGTGTCTGTCAGTGTCAGTGAGGGTGTCTGTCTGTGTCAGTGAGGGTGTCTGTCAGTGAGGGTGTCAGTGAGGGTGTCTGTCAGTGAGGGTGTCTGTCTGTGTCAGTGGGGGTGTCTGTCAGTGAGGGTGTCTGTCAGTGAGGGTGTCTGTCTGTGTCAGTGAGGGTGTCTGTCAGTGAGGGTGTCTGTCTGTGTCAGTGAGGGTGTCTGTCAGTGAGGGTGTCTCTCAGTGAGGGTGTCTGTCTGTGTCAGTGAGGGTGTCTGTCAGTGTCAGTGAGGGTGTCTGTCAGTGAGGGTGTCTGTCTGTGTCAGTGAGGGTGTCTCTCAGTGAGGGTGTCTGTCAGTGAGGGTGTCTGTCTGTGTCAGTGGGGGTGTCTGTCTGTGTCAGTGGGGGTGTCTGTCTGTGTCAGTGGGGGTGTCTGTCAGTGAGGGTGTCTGTCTGTGTCAGTGAGGGTGTCTGTCTGTGTCAGTGAGGGTGTCTGTCAGTGAGGGTGTCTGTCAGTGTCAGTGAGGGTGTCTGTCAGTGAGGGTGTCTGTCAGTGTCACTGAGGGTGTCTGTCAGTGAGGGTGTCTGTCAGTGTCAGTGAGGGTGTCTGTCAGTGAGGGTGTCTGTCAGTGGGGGTGTCTGTCTGTGTCAGTGAGGGTGTCTGTCTGTGTCAGTGAGGGTGTCTGTCAGTGGGGGTGTCTGTCAGTGGGGGTGTCCGTCAGTGTCAGTGAGGGTGTCTGGCAGTGAGGGTGTCCGTGTGTCGGTCAGCGAGAGTGAGGGTGTCTGTCTGTGTCAGTGAGGGTGTCTGTCAGTGGGGGTGTCTGTCAGTGTCAGTGAGGGTGTCTGTCAGTGAGGGTGTCTGTCAGTGAGGGTGTCTGTCAGTGTCAGTGAGGGTGTCTGTCAGTGTCAGTGAGGGTGTCTGTCTGTCAGTGAGGGTGTCTGTCAGTGAGGGTGTCTGTCAGTGAGGGTGTCTGTCTGTGTCAGTGAGGGTGTCTGTCTGTGTCAGTGAGGGTGTCTGTCTGTGTCAGTGAGGGTGTCTGTCAGTGTCACTGAGGGTGTCTGTCAGTGAGGGTGTCTGTCAGTGAGGGTGTCTGTCTGTGTCAGTGGGGGTGTCTGTCAGTGAGGGTGTCTGTCAGTGTCAGTGAGGGTGTCTGTCTGTGTCAGTGAGGGTGTCTGTCTGTGTCAGTGAGGGTGTCTGTCAGTGTCAGTGGGGGTGTCTGTCAGTGTCAGTGGGGGTGTCTGTCAGTGAGGGTGTCTGTCAGTGAGGGTGTCTGTCAGTGAGGGTGTCTGTCAGTGTCAGTGAGGGTGTCTGTCTGTCAGTGAGGGTGTCTGTCAGTGTCAGTGAGGGTGTCTGTCAGTGTCAGTGAGGGTGTCTGTCAGTGTCAGTGAGGGTGTCTGTCAGTGAGGGTGTCTGTCTGTCAGTGAGGGTGTCTGTCAGTGAGGGTGTCTGTCAGTGAGGGTGTCTGTCAGTGTCAGTGAGGGTGTCTGTCTGTGTCAGTGGGGGTGTCTGTCAGTGAGGGTGTCTGTCAGTGTCAGTGAGGGTGTCTGTCAGTGAGGGTGTCTGTCAGTGTCAGTGAGGGTGTCTGTCTGTGTCAGTGAGGGTGTCTGTCAGTGAGGGTGTCTGTCAGTGAGGGTGTCTGTCAGTGAGGGTGTCTGTCAGTGAGGGTGTCTGTCAGTGAGAGTGTCTGTCAGTGTCAGTGAGGGTGTCTGTGTGTCGGTCAGCGAGGGTGTCCGTGTGTCGGTCAGTGAGAGTGTCCTTGTGTCGGTCAGTGAGAGTGTCAGTCAGCGAGGGTGTCCGTGTGTCGGTCAGTGAGAGTGTCGGTCGGTGAGAGTGTCCGTGTGTCGGTCAGTGAGGGTGTCCGTGTGTCGGTCAGTGAGGGTGTCGGTCGGTGAGAGTGTCCGTGTGTCGGTCAGTGAGGGTGTCCGTTTGTTGGTCAGTGAGGGTGTCGGTCGGTGAGAGTGTCCGTGTGTCGGTCGGTGAGAGTGTCCGTGTGTCGGTCAGCGAGGGTGTCGGTCAGTGAAAGTGCCTGTGTGTTTGTCAGTCAGCGGGTCGGTCAGAAGGAGTGTCGCTCAGTCAGCGAGTTGGTCAGTGGGAGCGTCTGTGTGTCGGTCAGTCGGTCAGTCAGCAAGTTGGACTCTTACTTTAGGTGACAGTGTTCCTCGGATGCTGATCACCACTTTCTTTTTCCCATGATCCACTGCAACAAAGAATGGCGTCTCGTACACCTGGGCGAGAGGACGAGAACAGTGACGCCACGGTCATCGCTGGTCATCAGCAGAGCCGTTCAGCGCTGGAAGGGCTGTAGAGCGCTCTGACCACCCCAGCACTCGGACCCCCTTCTGGGCTGGGGCTCTCTGTCCGCCTGAACCCCAGCTCTCTGTCTGAAGCCCAGCTCTCCGTCCATCTGAACCCCAGCTCAGTCAGGCAGACCTGACTGCCCAGGGAGGACAGGCTCAGTGACCACAGCCTGGACACAGAGAATGGACACAGGCAGACCTGGCTGCCCAGAGAGGACAGGTTCAGTGACCACAGCCTGGACACAGAGACTGGACATAGGCAGACCTGACTGCCCAGAGAGGACAGGCTCAGTGACCACAGCCTGGATACAGAGACTGGACACAGGCTGACCTGGCTGCCCAGAGAGGACAGGTTCAGTGACCACAGCCTGGACACAGAGACTGGACACAGGCTGACCTGGCTGCCCAGAGAGGACAGGCTCAGTGACCACAGCCTGGACACAGAGAATGGACACAGGCAGACCTGGCTGCCCAGAGAGGATATGTTCAGTGACCACAGCCTGGACACAGAGACTGGACACAGGCAGACCTGACTGCCCAGAGAGGACAGGCTCAGTGACCACAGCCTGGACACAGAGACTGGACACAGGCAGACCTGACTGCCCAGAGAGGACAGGCTCAGTGACCACAGCCTGGACACAGAGACTGGAGACAGGCAGACCTGACTGCCCAGAGAGGACAGGCTCAGTGACCACAGCCTGGCCAGAGAGACTGGACACAGGCTGACCTGGCTGCCCAGAGAGGACAGGCTCAGTGACACAGCCTGGACCCAGAGACTGGACACAGGCAGACCTGGCTGCCCAGAGAGGACAGGCTCAGTGACCACAGCCTGGACACAGAGACTGGACACAGGCAGACCTGACTGCCCAGAGAGGACAGGCTCAGTGACCACAGCCTGGACCCAGAGACTGGACACAGGCAGACCTGACTGCCCAGAGAGGACAGGCTCAGTGACCACAGCCTGGACACAGAGACTGGACACAGGCAGACCTGACTGCCCAGAGAGGACAGGCTCAGTGACCACAGCCTGGACACAGAGACTGGAAACAGGCAGACCTGACTGCCCAGAGAGGACAGGCTCAGTGACCACAGCCTGGACACAGAGACTGGACACAGGCAGACCTGACTGCCCAGAGAGGACAGGCTCAGTGACCACAGCCTGGATACAGAGACTGGACACAGGCTGGCCTGGCTGCCAAGAGCGGACAGGATCAGTGACCGCAGCCTGGACACAGAGACTGGACACAGGCAGACCTGACTGCCCAGAGAGGACAGGCTCAGTGACCACAGCCTGGCCAGAGAGACTGGACACAGGCAGACCTGACTGCCCAGAGAGGACAGCCTCAGTGACCACAGCCTGGCCAGAGAGACTGGACACAGGCAGACCTGACTGCCCAGAGAGGACAGGCTCAGTGACCACAGCCTGGACACAGAGACTGGACACAGGCAGACCTGACTGCCCAGAGAGGACAGGCTCAGTGACCACAGCCTGGACATTGAAACTGGACACAGGCAGACCTGGCTGCCCAGAGAGGACAGGCTCAGTGACCACAGCCTGGCCAGAGAGACTGGACACAGGCAGACCTGACTGCCCAGAGAGGACAGGCTCAGTGACCGCAGCCTGGACATTGAAACTGGACACAGGCAGACCTGGCTGCCCAGAGAGGACAGGCTCAGTGACCACAGCCTGGACATTGAAACTGGACACAGGCTGACCTGGCTGCCCAGAGAGGACAGGCAGACTCTGGAGCGAGAGCGACGATCACACAGACTCACAGCGTCGTGACAGGAAGTGTAGATGATGTCCACTTCCTTCAGGTCCTGGTCCAGGAAGTGGCGGCGGATGGCCAGGACGTTGCAGCCGCAGCAGTTGTCCTCCTCCACCGTGACGGACTGGGAGAAGCGCGAGGGAGACAGAGACAGGCACCTGCGGGCAGAGGGAGCCGCGGTCAGCAGCGCAGAGCGAGGGCCGGCAGAGGCGGACAGTTCAGAGCGACACTCACGAGCAGGAGCTGGCCAGCCGGCAGAGCCCGCAGGCCGGGGTCCTCATCAGGTACATGGGCCACCCGTACGCAGCCATGGCAAACAGCATGTAGTAGCACACCTGTCTGTACATGGTCATCTCCATCTGAGAGAGAGAGGGGTTACTACTCAATTAAATTCAATTCAATTCAAGGTGCTTTATTAGCATGACCGATGGGTACAATCAGTGTTGCCAAAGCAAATAAAAATAATAAAATTAACATAGAACAAAACAAAAAATAGAAGTAAAATCTACAGACATGTTACAGACATTTACAACAAAGACATATTATATAATATCGACATATACTGTGTTCGGCTGGAGCATTATTGGGAGACGGACTCACTGTTCCTCAGGCTGTGACAGGAGATCACATACTGGGCTGCCAGATCAACTGAGTTCCCTCCTCCCTCTCCCAGTAGGATTGGGACCTGTTGTGGTTTTGGCAGGTGTGGGAACTCTGGGATTAGATTTCTGAATTTCGGGAAGAATGTTTCTCTAATCCCAGAGTATCTGTCACAGTGCAGTAGGAAGTGCACCTCTGTCTCTATTTCTCCCCGCTGGCAGTGGGAGCACAGCCTGTCCTCTCTGGGCAGCCAGGTCTGCCTGTGTCGCCCAGTTTCTATGGCCAGGTTGTGGTCACTGAGCCTGTACTTCGTCAGGGTCTGTTTCTGTTTGTTATTTTTTATTTTGGTCAAATATTCAGCTAGTGTGTATTGTCTGTTTAAGGTTCTGTAGCATTCCAGTTATGTTGTGTTTGTGTGTGTGTGTCCCAGTGTGTGAGATATTGCTGTTTGATCTGTGCTGTGATGTGGTTGAGTCTGGGTTGTGGTGCTCTAGCAGTGCTGTCCTGAGGCTGGTTAGTGTCGGTGTGGCTCAGGTCGGTGAGCCTCAGGACCAGCTGGCTCAGGGGGCTCTGTTTTGGGCTCAGCTCTTGGCTCAGCAGGGCTTTGTGGTGGTAGGAATTTTGGTCACTGTTTTTTAGGTGTAGCCAATACTTTAATATTCTTTTCTGTATGTTTATCAATAGTGGGTACTGGCCTAATTCGGCCCTGCACCCGTTGTTAGGAGTTTTTCTCTGCACACGGAGGATGATTCTACAGATCTCCATGTGCAGAGTTTCTGTGGGGTGTTTGTCCCATTGGGTGTAATCCTGGTCTGTGAGGGGACCCCAAACTTCACTGCCGTATAGGGCAATGGGTTGGATTACACTTTCAAATATTTGGAGCCAGATTCTTGTTGGTGGGTTGATGTTGAAGAGCCTCCTTCTTATTGCGTAGAAAGCCCTGAGTGCCTTCTCCCTCAGTGCCTTCACTGCCAGGTCAAAACTTCCGGAAGAGCTGATGGTGAGACCGAGATATGTGTAGCTGGATGTGTGCTCCAATGTGTTGTTGTTGAGTGTGAATTTGTACCTGTTTCCCTGAGGTCTGGCTTTCTTCTGGAAAACCATAACTCTGGTCTTGTCCAGATTGACTGTCAGCACCCAGGTCTGACAGTACTGCTCCAGCAGTGCCAGGTTCTGCTGCAGCCCCTGTTCTGTGGGCGACAGCAGGACCAGGTCATCTGCGTAGAGCAGGAACTTGATTTCTGTGTCGTGTAGTGTAAGACCAGGAGCTGCAGACTGCTCCAACATTCCTGCTAATTCATTGATATAGATATTGAACAGTGTTGGGCTCAGGCTGCAGCCCTGTCTCACCCCGCGGCCTTGGGTGAAGAATTTAGTCCTTTTGTTTCCAATTTTCACTGCACATTTGCTCTCTGAATACATTGATTTAATTATGTCGTACACTTTGCCCCCTATGCCACTTTGGAGTAGTTTATAAAACAATCTTTCATGCCAAATCGAGTCAAATGCTTTTTTGAAATCGACAAAGCAGGCAAAAATTTTTCCTTTGTGTTTTTGGTGGACGTGTTTGTCTATCAGTGTGTGTAGGGTGTAAATGTGATCAGATGTGCGGTGATCTGGCAAGAAGCCAATCTGATTTTTACTCAGGACATTGTGTTCGGTAAGGAAGGCCAGTATTCGTGTATTTAGGATACTGCAGAATACCTTCCCCAGGTTACTGTTCACACAGATGCCCCGGTAGTTGTTGGGATCGAGTTTATCTCCACTCTTATAGATGGGCGTGATCAGTCCTTGGTTCCAGGCCTCGGGGAAACATCCAGCTGTCATGATGAGATTGAGGAGTTTGAGCAGGGCATGTTGCAACTTTGTGCTGCTGTGTATCAGGATCTCATTGTTGACTCCATCTTGGCCACAGGCTTTGCGTACTACTCACTGACTGGACACTCCAGTACATGAACACTGCACTGAGAGAGAGAGGGGTCAATACAGACACACTGACTGGACACTCCAGTACATTAACACTGCACTGAGAGAGAGAGGGGTCAATACAGACACACTGACTGGACACTCCAGTACATTAACACTGCACTGAGAGAGAGGGGGGTTAATACAGACACACTGACTGGACACTCCAGTACATTAACACTGCACTGAGAGAGAGAGGGGTTCATACAGACACACTGACTGGACACTCCAGTACATTAACACTGCACTGAGAGAGAGGGGTTCATACAGACACACTGACTGGACACTCCAGTACATTAACACTGCACTGAGAGAGAAGGATTAATACAGACACACTGACTGGACACTCCAGTACATTAACACTGCACTGAGAGAGAGGGGTTAATACAGACACACTGACTGGACACACCGAGTTCTTGAGGTCCAGGTATTTGGTGTTCCGGGTGACTGGCATTCCGGACAGGAAGGTCAGGATGTCATTATTCCCCTGTGGGCAGAAGACACTGTTAGTGCGCTGTCCCACCACTGCCCACTGCCCACTGCCCACTGCTCGCCCACCCACCCACCTGTCCACTGCCCATCGCCCGCTTACCCACCTTCCCACCCACCCGCTGGCCACCCGCCCACCTGCCCACTGTCCACTGCCCAACCACCCGCCACCCACTGCCCACTGTCCACTGTCCACTGTCCACTGTCCACTGCCCAACCACCCGCCACCCACTTCCCACCGCACACTGTCCACTGTCCACTGTCCACTGTCCACTGTCCACTGTCCACTGTCCACTGCCCAACCACCCGCCACCCACCGTCCACCGTCCACCGTCCACTGTCCACTGCCCAACCACCCGCCACCCACTGCCCACTGTCCACTGTCCACTGTCCACTGTCCACTGCCCAACCACCCGCCACCCACTTCCCACCGCACACTGTCCACTGTCCACTGTCCACTGTCCACTTCCCACTGCCCAACCACCCGCCACCCACTTCCCACCGCACACTGTCCACTGTCCACTGTCCACTGTCCACTGCCCACTGTCCACTCCCCAACCACCCGCCACCCACTGCCCACTGCCCACTGCCCACTGTCCACTGCCCAACCACCCGCCACCCACTGCCCACTGTCCACTGTCCACTGCCCAACCACCCGCCACCCACTGCCCACTGTCCACTGTCCACTGTCCACTGTCCACTGTCCACTGCCCAACCACCCGCCACCCACTTCCCACCGCACACTGTCCACTGTCCACTGCCCACTGTCCACTGTCCACTGTCCACTGCCCAACCACCCGCCACCCACTGCCCACTGTCCACTGTCCACTGCCCAACCACCCGCCACCCACTGTCCACTGTCCACTGTCCACTGCCCAACCACCCGCCACCCACCGCCCACTGTCCACTGTCCACTGTCCACTGCCCAACCACCCGCCACCCACTTCCCACTGCCCAACCACCCGCCACCCACTTCCCACCGCACACTGTCCACTGTCCACTGTCCACTGTCCACTGTCCACTGTCCACTGTCCACTGCCCAACCACCCGCCACCCACCGTCCACCGTCCACCGTCCACTGTCCACTGCCCAACCACCCGCCACCCACTGTCCACTGCCCACTGCCCACTGCCCACTGTCCACTGTCCACTGTCCACTGTCCACTGCCCAACCACCCGCCACCCAGTGCCCACTGTCCACTGTCCACTGTCCACTGCCCACTGCCCACTGTCCACTGTCCACTGTCCACTGCCCAACCACCCGCCACCCAGTGCCCACTGTCCACTGTCCACTGTCCACTGTCCACTGTCCACTGTCCACTGTCCACTGCCCAACCACCCGCCACCCGCCTACCCACAGCCCACTGCCCACCTGCTGTCCACTGCCCGCCGCCCACCGCCCACTGCCCCTCCTGCCCCTCCTGCCCCTCCTGCCCACCTGGTCCAGCGTGGCGCTGCGCTTGGCCCTCTGCCTCTGCCGCAGCAGCACCAGGCCTGCGATGATGTCGCTGGGCACGATGTCCAGGTCCCGGAAGAACTCCGCAAACAGGCTGGCGATCTCCGAGTAGGCATCCTGGCACAGAGCAGGGGCACAGGGTGAAGGAGCCGGGGTTCGAGCCCTGCCTGTCCGCCAGCGGTTCTGGATCAGGGCGGCCCGGTCCCCGTCCGTGACTGTGTGTGATTCTGGATCAGGGCGGCCCGGTGACAGTGTGTGATTCTGGATCAGGGCGGCCCGGTCCCCGTCCGTGACAGCGTGTGATTCTGGATCAGGGCGGCCCGGTCACAGTGTGTGATTCTGGATCAGGGCGGCCCGGTCCCCGTCCGTGACAGTGTGTGATTCTGGATCAGGGCGGCCCGGATGGCATGTGTGTGATTCTGGATCAGGGCGGCCCGGTCCCCATCTGTGACAGCGTGTGATTCTGGATCAGGGCGGCCTGGTCCCCGTCCGTGACAGCGTGTGATTCTGGATCAGGGCGGCCCGGTCCCCATCTGTGACAGTGTGTGATTCTGGATCAGGGAGGCCCGGTGACAGTGTGTGATTCTGGATCAGGGCGGCCCGGTTGGCCAGTGTGTGATTCTGGATCTGGAGGCCCGGTCCCCATCTGTGACAGTGTGTGATTCTGGATCAGGGCGGCCCGGTCCCCATCTGTGACAGTGTGTGATTCTGGATCAGGGAGGCCCGGTGACAGTGTGTGATTCTGGATCAGGGCGGCCCGGTTGGCCAGTGTGTGATTCTGGATCTGGAGGCCCGGTCCCCATCTGTGACAGTGTGTGATTCTGGATCTGGAGGCCCGGTCCCCGTCTGTGACAGTGTGTGATTCTGGATCAGGAGGCCCGGCCCCTGTCCGTGACAGTGTGTGATTCTGGATCAGGGCGGCCCGGTTGGCCAGTGAGAGACGAACCGTCAGTTATAGCCCCAGCAGAACGGACGCTGCGGACGCTGTGGTTTCATGGCGAGCCGCGCTGGGAGAGGGCGCAGCGGGGGGCGGTACTCACGGACTGGGAGTCCTGCGCCCGCGTGCAGCACATGAAGAACTTGAGCCTGCGGGACCAGCTGCTGGCCTGGCCCTCCTCCAGCCGGTGTCTGAGCCAGAAGGGGAGAGGAGCAGAGGGAGGTCAACGGCCTCGTGGGTTTTACAGCCCCCCCGGTGGCCCCCGCCCCCTCCCTGCATTACCTCAGCGTGTAGGTGGTCAGGTTGCGCTGGCGCCTCCTGGTGGCCTTCAGCTTGACGAAGGTGCGGCCCGTGGGGTCGAAGGTGCACATCATGGTGATGCAGACGCTGAGGATGACCAGCCAATTGCAGGCCACGATTCCTGTGGAGCACAGGAATGGCTCAGAGCACAGGAAGGGGAGGGCTCACCCCTGTCCCCCCGCACCTGCCCCAGGCACCAGCGCCCCCTCAAATGCCCCTGCCCCCCTGCTCTTGACCCAAGCTCCAGCACCCCCTCAACTGCCCCTACCCCCTGCCCCCCTGCTCTTGACCCAAGCTCCAGCACCCCCTCAACTGCCCCTGCCCCTGCCCCCCTGCGCCTGCCCCAGTCCCCAGCACCCCTCCAACTGCCCCTGCCCCTGCCCCTGCCCCTGCCCCTGCCCCTGGCCCCTCACCCAGGGTGACGTTCTTGGCCGTGAAGTCGGAGCAGGGCTGGTAGTACTGCACCAGCCAGGCGATGCCCACGACCGCGTACAGCAGCTCCACCAGCAGGATCGCTGCAGGGCGACAGTCAGTCAGTCCGGAGCTCGCACCACACCACCAGGCCACCCGAGAGCGCAGCCCAGACAGCACCCGGCGCTAGGGTGTGTCCAGTGTAGTCCAGTCCAGTGTATCGCTGCCCAGTCCAGTGTGTTAGGGTGTGTCCAGTGTAGTCCAGTCCAGTCCAGTGTGCTAGGGGGTGTGTCCAGTGTAGACCAGTCCAGTGAGCAAGGGTGTGTCCAGTGTAGTCCAGTCCAGTGTGCTAGGGTGTGTCCAGTGTAGTCCAGTCCACTGTGCTAGGGTGTGTCCAGTGTAGTCCAGTCCAGTCCAGTGTGCTAGGGGGTGTGTCCAGTGTAGTCCAGTCCAGTCCAGTGTGCTAGGGTGTGTCCAGTGTAGTCCAGTCCACTGTGCTAGGGTGTGTCCAGTGTAGTCCAGTCCAGTCCAGTGTGCTAGGGTGTGTGCAGTGTAGTCCAGTCCAGTGTGCTAGGGTGTGTCCAGTGTAGTCCAGTCCAGTCCAGTGTGCTAGGGTGTGTCCAGTGTAGACCAGTCCAGTGTGCTAGGGTGTGTCCAGTGTAGTCCAGTCCAGTCCAGTGTGCTAGGGTGTGTCCAGTGTAGTCCAGTCCAGTGCGCAAGGGTGTGTCCAGTGTAGTCCAGTCCAGTGCGCTAGGGTGTGTCCAGTGTAGACCAGTCCAGTGCGCAAGGGTGTGTCCAGTGTAGTCCAGTCCAGTCCAGTGTGCTAGGGTGTGTCCAGTGTAGTCCAGTCCACTGTGCTAGGGTGTGTCCAGTGTAGTCCAGTCCAGTCCAGTGTGCTAGGGGGTGTGTCCAGTGTAGTCCAGTCCAGTCCAGTGTGCTAGGGTGTGTCCAGTGTAGTCCAGTCCAGTGTGCTAGGATGTGTCCAGTGTAGTCCAGTCCAGTCCAGTGTGCTAGGGTGTGTCCAGTGTAGTCCAGTCCAGTGTGCTAGGGTGTGTCCAGTCCAGTGTGCTAGGGGGTGTGTCCAGTGTACTCCAGTCCAGTGTGCTAGGGTGTGTCCAGTCCAGTGTGCTAGGGGGTGTGTCCAGTCCAGTGTGCTAGGGGGTGTGTCCAGTCCAGTGTGCTAGGGGGTGTGTCCAGTGTAGTCCAGTCCAGTGTGCTAGGGGGTGTGTCCAGTCCAGTGTGCTAGGGGGTGTGTCCAGTGTAGTCCAGTCCAGTGTGCTAGGGGGTGTGTCCAGTCCAGTGTGCTAGGGGGTGTGTCCAGTGTAGTCCAGTGAAGTGTGCTAGGGGGTGTGTCCAGTGTAGTCCAGTCCAGTGTGCTAGGGCGTGTGCAGTGTAGTCCAGTCCAGTGTGCTAGGGCGTGTGCAGTCCATACTCACCCAGCCTGATGTACAGGACATACTGCACTGCCTCCCGGGGCTCAGTGTACAGGATGGTGCCCCTCATACTCAGCCACATGATGGCGCTCTCGCAGATGAGGCAGCTCACCAGGATGCCCACATACCCCCGGCCATGATCCACCAGCGTCACCGAGCACGACGAGTCCGACCCGTAGGGCAGGCCGAACAGAACCACAGACAGAACCACCAGCCTGGGAGCAGGAGAGAGAGGAGTGAGACAGAGGGGTCAGAGAGAGAGAGGAGAGTGAGACAGAGGGGTCAGAGAGAGAGAGGAGAGTGAGAGAGGGGTCAGAGAGAGAGGGGGGGAGTGAGACAGAGGGGTCAGAGAGAGAGAGAGAGGAGAGTGAGACACAGGGGTCAGAGAGAGAGGGGGGGAGTGAGACAGAGGGGTCAGAGAGAGAGAGGAGAGTGAGACAGAGGGGTCAGAGAGAGAGGGGGGGGGAGTGAGACAGAGGGGTCAGAGAGAGAGAGAGAGGAGAGTGAGACACAGGGGTCAGAGAGAGAGGGGGGGAGTGAGACAGAGGGGTCAGAGAGAGAGAGGGGGAGTGAGACAGAGGGGTCAGAGAGAGAGAGGAGAGTGAGACAGAGGGGTCAGAGAGAGAGAGGAGAGTGAGACAGAGGGGTCAGAGAGAGAGAGGAGAGTGAGAGAGGGGTCAGAGAGAGAGGGGGGGGGGAGTGAGACAGAGGGGTCAGAGAGAGAGAGGAGAGTGAGAGAGGGGTCAGAGAGAGAGGGGGGGAGTGAGACAGAGGGGTCAGAGAGAGAGAGAGAGGAGAGTGAGACACAGGGGTCAGAGAGAGAGGGGGGGAGTGAGACAGAGGGGTCAGAGAGAGAGAGGAGAGTGAGACAGAGGGGTCAGAGAGAGGGGGGGGGGAGTGAGACAGAGAGGTCAGAGAGAGAGAGAGAGAGGGGGGAGTGAGACAGAGGGGTCAGAGAGAGAGGGGGGGGAGTGAGACAGAGGGGTCAGAGAGAGAGAGAGAGAGAGAGGAGAGTGAGACACAGGGGTCAGAGAGATAGAGAGAGAGAGAAGAGTGAGACACAGGGGTCAGAGAGATAGAGAGAGAGGAGAGTGAGACACAGGGGTCAGAGAGAGAAACAGACCCTGACGAACTACAGGCTCTGTGACCACACCTGCCAAAATCACAACAGGTCCCAATGCTACTGATCTCCTGTCCCAGCCTGAGGAACAGACAGTGAGCCTGTCTCTCAATAATAATAATACAGTGTGTGATCTCCTGTCCCAGCCTGAGGAACAGACAGTGAGCCTGTCTCTCAATAATAATAATAAAGTGTGTGATCTCCTGTCCCAGCCTGAGGAACAGACAGTGAGCCTGTCTCTCAATAATAATAATACAGTGTGTGATCTCCTGTCCCAGCCTGAGGAACAGACAGTGAGCCTGTCTCTCAATAATAATAATACAGTGTGTGATCTTCTGTCACAGGCTGAGGAACAGACAGTGAGCCTGTCTCTCAATAATGCTCAATATGTTTACAGTATATGCAAAAATTTCATGATATGTCTTTGTTGTAAATGAGGGATCAGTGAGAGAGAGAGAGGAGAGTGAGACAGAGGGGTCAGAGAGAGACAGAGGCGAGTGATACAGAAGAGTGAGAGTAAGAGGGAGTCAGAGGAGTGACACAGACCATGCAGAGTGCAGCAGGAAGAGGAAGAGAGCCGGGAGCACCAGGTCATCACTGCCCACTGACCACCGGCGACGAAACACCACCATCCCCGGCATCGTCACGGCAACCACTCAGAGCCCTGAGGGAGACACACACAGAGGAGTGAGCACACAGAGACACACACGCACGCACGCACGCACGCACGCACGCACGCACGCACGCACGCACGCACAGAGGAGTGAGCACGCCGAGAGAGAGACACACACACAGAGGAGGGAGCACTCTGAGAGAGAGACACACACACAGTGACCATGCTGAGAGAGACACACACACACAGTGACCATGCTGAGAGAGACACACACACACAGTGACCATGCTGAGAGAGAGAGACACACACACACAGTGACCATGCTGAGAGAGAGAGACACACACACACAGTGACCATGCTGAGAGAGACACACACACAGTGACCATGCTGAGAGAGACACACACACACTGACCATGCTGAGAGAGACACACACACAGTGACCATGCTGAGAGAGACACACACACACACAGTGACCATGCTGAGAGAGACACACACACACACAGTGACCATGCTGAGAGAGACACACACACACACAGTGACCATGCTGAGAGAGACACACACACACAGTGACCATCCTGAGAGAGACACACACACACACAGTGACCATCCTGAGAGAGACACACACACACACAGTGACCATGCTGAGACACACACACACAGTGACCATGCTGAGAGAGACACACACACACACAGTGACCATGCTGAGAGAGACACACACACAGTGACCATGCTGAGAGAGACACACACACAGTGACCATGCTGAGAGAGACACACACACACAGTGACCATGCTGAGAGAGACACACACACACAGTGACCATGCTGAGAGAGACACACACACACACACAGTGACCATCCTGAGAGAGACACACACACACACAGTGACCATGCTGAGAGAGACACACAAACACAGTGCCCATGCTGAGAGAGACACACACACAGTGACCATGCTGAGAGAGACACACAAACACAGTGCCCATGCTGAGAGAGACACACAAACACAGTGACCATGCTGAGAGAGACACACACACACACAGTGACCATGCTGAGAGAGACACACACACAGTGACCATGCTGAGACACACACACACAGTGACCATGCTGAGAGAGAGAGACACACACACACACAGTGTCCATGCTGAGACACACACACAGTGACCATGCTGAGAGAGAGAGACACACACACACACAGTGTCCATGCTGAGAGACACACACACACACAGTGTCCATGCTGAGACACACACACACACACAGTGTCCATGCTGAGAGACACACACACACAGTGACCATGCTGAGAGAGACACACACACACAGTGACCATGCTGAAAGAGACACACACACACAGTGACCATGCTGAGACACACACACACACACACAGTGACCATGCTGAGACACACACACACACAGTGACCATGCTGAGACACACACACACACACAGTGACCATGCTGAGAGAGACACACACACACACAGTGACCATCCTGAGAGAGACACACACACACACAGTGACCATGCTGAGAGAGACACACACACACACACAGTGACCATCCTGAGAGAGACACACACACACACACAGTGACCATGCTGAGACACACACACACACACACACACACACACACAGTGACCATGCTGAGACACACACACACACAGTGACCATGCTGAGAGAGACACACACACAGTGACCATGCTGAGAGAGACACACACACAGTGACCATGCTGAGAGAGACACACACACACACAGTGACCATCCTGAGAGAGACACACACACACAGTGACCATGCTGAGACACACACACAGTGACCATGCTGAGACACACACACACACACACACACACACACACACACAGTGACCATGCTGAGACACACACACAGTGACCATGCTGAGACACACACACACACACACACACACACACACAGTGACCATGCTGAGAGAGACACACACACACACAGTGACCATGCTGAGAGAACTCCCTTTAGAAGCAGAAGTACAGGATTTCATAATAAGACATCTTGTACCCCTTCCTCCCTCCATTCACTGTCTCACAGACGCCATTCTCCCTCCCTCCCCAGGCCAGGACTCCAACCCCTCTCTCCCCTCCCTCTCCCCTCTCCCCTCTCCCCTCCCTCCTCCCTCCCCTCCCCTCCTTCTCCCTGTGTCTCCCCTCCCTCTCCCCTCCTTCTCCCTGTGTCTCTCCTCCCTCTCCCCTCCCTCTCCCTGTGTCTCCCCTCTCCCTCACCTCTCTCTCCCCTCTGGCCTCTCCCCTCTCCCTCCCTGTGTATCCCATCTCTCCTCTCTCTCCCCTCCCTCTCCCTGTGTCTCCCCTCCCTCTCACCTCTGGCCTCTCCCTGTCTCCTCCTGTTTCAGAGGCGTCTCTCCGACATACTGGAAAGCTTGACTTTCACTCCTGCACTCTGGTTCATAATCTCACTTCCGCCCTCCTCCCTTGTACAAGGTTCTTTAGCTCTTTCCACACACAACTTCCCCCTTTCACTCTGTCTCACTCTCTCCCCTCCTCTGTATAATCAGACTCCACTGACACTGACAGAGCAGTCTGACACTCTCCAGACTGGACTGACTGGACTGTGAGCTGGATTAGTTATTAACTGGGATTATAATCAGACTCCACTGACACTGACAGAGCAGTCTGACACTCTCCAGACTGGACTGACTGGACTGTGAGCTGGATTAGTTATTAACTGGGATTATAATCAGACTCCACTGACACTGACAGAGCAGTCTGAGACTCTCCAGGCTGGACTGGACTGACTGGACAGTGAGCTGGATTAGTTATTAACTGGGATTATAATCAGACTCCGATGACACTGACAGAGCAGTCTGAGACTCTCCAGGCTGGACTGACTGGACTGTGAGCTGGATTAGTTATTAACTGGGATTATAATCAGACTCACACTGACACTGACAGAGCAGTCTGAGACTCTCCAGGCTGGACTGGACTGACTGGACAGTGAGCTGGATTAGTTATTAACTGGGATTATAATCAGACTCCGATGACACTGACAGAGCAGTCTGAGACTCTCCAGGCTGGACTGGTCTGACTGGACTGTGAGCTGGATTAGTTATTAACTGGGATTATAATCAGACTCCACTGACACTGACAGAGCAGTCTGAGACTCTCCAGGCTGGTCTGGACTGACTGGAGTGTGAGCTGGATTAGTTATTAACTGGGATTATAATCAGACTCCACTGACACTGACAGAGCAGTCTGACACTCTCCAGACTGGACTGGACTGACTGGACTGTGAGCTGGATTAGTTATTAACTGGGATTATAATCAGACTCACACTGACACTGACAGAGCAGTCTGAGACTCTCCAGGCTGGACTGGACTGACTGGACTGTGAGCTGGATTAGTTATTAACTGGGATTATAATCAGACTCACACTGACACTGACAGAGCAGTCTGAGACTCTCCAGGCTGGACTGGACTGACTGGACTGTGAGCTGGATTAGTTATTAACTGGGATTATAATCAGACTCACACTGACACTGACAGAGCAGTCTGAGACTCTCCAGGCTGGTCTGACTGGACTGTGAGCTGGATTAGTTATTAACTGGGATTATAATCAGACTCCACTGACACTGACAGAGCAGTCTGAGACTCTCCAGGCTGGACTGGACTGACTGGACTGTGAGCTGGATTAGTTATTAACTGGGATTATAATCAGACTCCACTGACACTGACAGAGCAGTCTGAGACTCTCCAAGCTGGACTGGACTGACTGGACTGTGAGCTGGATTAGTTATTAACTGGGATTATAATCAGACTCCACTGACACTGACAGAGCAGTCTGAGACTCTCCAGGCTGGACTGGACTGACTGGACTGTGAGCTGGATTAGTTATTAACTGGGATTATAATCAGACTCCACTGACACTGACAGAGCAGTCTGACACTCTCCAGGCTGGACTGACTGGACTGTGAGCTGGATTAGTTATTAACTGGGATTATAATCAGACTCCACTGACACTGACAGAGCAGTCTGAGACTCTCCAGGCTGGACTGGACTGACTGGACTGTGAGCTGGATTAGTTATAAACTGGGATTATAATCAGACTCCAATGACACTGACAGAGCAGTCTGAGACTCTCCAGGCTGGACTGGACTGACTGGACTGTGAGCTGGATTAGTTATAAACTGGGATTATAATCAGACTCCACTGACACTGACAGAGCAGTCTGACACTCTCCAGGCTGGACTGACTGGACTGTGAGCTGGATTAGTTATTAACTGGGATTATAATCAGACTCCACTGACACTGACAGAGCAGTCTGAGACTCTCCAGGCTGGACTGGACTGACTGGACTGTGAGCTGGATTAGTTATAAACTGGGATTATAATCAGACTCCAATGACACTGACAGAGCAGTCTGAGACTCTCCAGGCTGGACTGGACTGACTGGACTGTGAGCTGGATTAGTTATAAACTGGGATTATAATCAGACTCCACTGACACTGACAGAGCAGTCTGAGACTCTCCAGGCTGGACTGGACTGACTGGAGTGTGAGCTGGATTAGTTATAAACTGGGATTATAATCAGACTCCAATGACACTGACAGAGCAGTCTGAGACTCTCCAGGCTGGACTGGACTGACTGGACAGTGAGCTGGATTAGTTATTAACTGGGATTATAATCAGACTCCACTGACATTTACAGAGCAGTCTGAGACTCTCCAGGCTGGACTAACTGACTGGACTGTGAGCTGGATTAGTTATTAACTGGGATTATAATCAGACTCCACTGACACTGACAGAGCAGTCTGAGACTCTCCAGGCTGGACTAACTGACTGGACTGTGAGCTGGATTAGTTATTAACTGGGATTATAATCAGACTCCACTGACACTGACAGAGCAGTCTGAGACTCTCCAGGCTGGTCTGGACTGACTGGACTGTGAGCTGGATTAGTTATTAATTGGGATTATAATCAGACTCCACTGACACTGACAGAGCAGTCTGAGACTCTCCAGGCTGGACTGGACTGACTGGACTGTGAGCTGGATTAGTTATTAATTGGGATTATAATCAGACTCCACTGACACTGACAGAGCAGTCTGACACTCTCCAGGCTAGGCTGGTCTGACTGGACTGTGAGCTGGATTAGTTATTAACTGGGATTATAATCAGACTCACACTGACACTGACAGAGCAGTCTGAGACTCTCCAGGCTAGGCTGGTCTGACTGGACTGTGAGCTGGATTAGTTATTAACTGGGATTATAATCAGACTCCACTGACACTGACAGAGCTAGGCTGGTCTGACTGGAGTGTGAGCTGGATTAGTTATTAACTGGGATTATAATCAGACTCACACTGACACTGACAGAGCAGTCTGACACTCTCCAGGCTGGACTGACTGGACTGTGAGCTTGATTAGTTATAAACTGGGATTATAATCAGACTCACACTGACACTGACAGAGCAGTCTGAGACTCTCCAGGCTGGACTGGACTGACTGGACTGTGAGCTGGATTAGTTATTAACTGGGATTATAATCAGACTCAAACTGACACTGACAGAGCAGTCTGACACTCTCCAGGCTGGACTGATTGGACTGTGAGCTGGATTAGTTATAAACTGGGATTATAATCAGACTCACACTGACACTGACAGAGCAGTCTGAGACTCTTCAGGCTGGACTGGTCTGACTGGACTGTGAGCTGGATTAGTTATAAACTGGGATTATAATCAGACTCCACTGACACTGACAGAGCAGTATGAGACTCTCCAGGCTGGACTGGACTGACTGCACTGTGAGCTGGATTAGGTATTAACTGGGATTATAATCAGACTCCACTGACACTGACAGAGCAGTCTGACACTCTCCAGACTGGACTGGACTGACTGGACAGTGAGCTGGATTAGTTATTAACTGGGATTATAATCAGACTCCACTGACATTTACAGAGCAGTCTGAGACTCTCCAGGCTGGACTAACTGACTGGACTGTGAGCTGGATTAGTTATTAACTGGGATTATAATCAGACTCCACTGACACTGACAGAGCAGTCTGAGACTCTCCAGGCTGGACTAACTGACTGGACTGTGAGCTGGATTAGTTATTAACTGGGATTATAATCAGGCTCCACTGACACTGACAGAGCAGTCTGAGACTCTCCAGGCTGGTCTGGACTGACTGGACTGTGAGCTGGATTAGTTATTAATTGGGATTATAATCAGACTCCACTGACACTGACAGAGCAGTCTGAGACTCTCCAGGCTGGACTGGACTGACAGGACTGTGAGCTGGATTAGTTATTAACTGGGATTATAATCAGACTCCACTGACACTGACAGAGCTAGGCTGGTCTGACTGGACTGTGAGCTGGATTAGTTATTAACTGGGATTATAATCAGACTCACACTGACACTGACAGAGCAGTCTGACACTCTCCAGGCTGGACTGACTGGACTGTGAGCTGGATTAGTTATAAACTGGGATTATAATCAGACTCACACTGACACTGCCAGAGCAGTCTGAGACTCTCCAGGCTGGACTGGACTGACTGGACTGTGAGCTGGATTAGTTATAAACTGGGATTATAATCAGACTCATACTGACACTGACAGAGCAGTCTGAGACTCTCCAGGCTGGACTGACTGGACTGTGAGCTGGATTACTTATAAACTGGGATTATAATCAGACTCACACTGACACTGACAGAGCAGTCTGAGACTCTCCAGGCTGGACTGGACTGACTGGACTGTGAGCTGGATTAGTTATTAACTGGGATTATAATCAGACTCCACTGACACTGACAGAGCAGTCTGAGACTCTCCAGGCTAGGCTGGTCTGACTGGACTGTGAGCTGGATTAGTTATTAACTGGGATTATAATCAGACTCATACTGACACTGACAGAGCAGTCTGAGACTCTCCAGGCTGGACTGGACTGACTGGACTGTGAGCTGGATTAGTTATTAACTGGGATTATAATCAGACTCCACTGACACTGACAGAGCAGTCTGACACTCTCCAGACTGGACTGGACTGACTGGACAGTGAGCTGGATTAGTTATTAACTGGGATTATAATCAGACTCCACTGACATTTACAGAGCAGTCTAGGACTCTCCAGGCTGGACTGACTGGACTATGAGCTGGATTAGTTATTAACTGGGATTATAATCAGACTCAAACTGACATTTACAGAGCAGTCTAGGACTCTCCAGGCTGGACTGACTGGACTGTGAGCTGGATTAGTTATTAACTGGGATTATAATCAGACTCACACTGACACTGACAGAGCAGTCTGAGACTCTCCAGGCTGGACTGACTGGACTGTGAGCTGGATTAGTTATTAACTGGGATTATAATCAGACTCCACTGACACTAACAGAGCAGTCTGAGACTCTCCAGGCTGGACTGACTGGACTGTGAGCTGGATTAGTTATTAACTGGGATTATAATCAGACTCACACTGACACTGACAGAGCAGTCTGAGACTCTCCAGGCTGGACTAACTGACTGGACTGTGAGCTGGATTAGTTATTAACTGGGATTATAATCAGACTCCACTGACACTGACAGAGCAGTCTGAGACTCTCCAGGCTGGACTGGACTGACTGGAGTGTGAGCTGGATTAGTTATTAACTGGGATTATAATCAGACTCAGACTGACACTGAAATGAAGGTGAAAATAATTGAAATTTGTAATTGGTCTCGGATTTAAAGAGCCTCTGTCTTTTAACTGCGACCAGTCTCTGTCGCTAAACACCCAACACATCCTGTGAGAAGAAAAACCGTAGTGTTTGTAGCGACAGCTGACCGGGAGCCCTGAGAATCGATGCGTGGTGGAAGAGCACACACACAGCAGCAGGTCAGCGTGGAGGGAGGCAGAGGGAGAGGAGACCAGCAGGCCTGAGCCTGAGTGCGGAGGATGCAGAGAGAGTGGGAGGGAGTGTGAGACTGGATCTGCTGTGGCAAAAACTGAAAAACTGATTTTGTGCCAAAGCCGAGTGTGTGCTGAAGAGATAAAAACATCACAGTGATTGGAAGGGAGAGACGGGGGGCTGAGAGGGAGAGAGAAAGAGACAGCGAGAAAGAGGGACACACTGGGACATCATACATTGTGTGATCTCCTGTCCCAGCCTGAGGAACAGTGAGCCTGTCTCTCAATAATAATACAGTGTGTGATCTCCTATCCCAGCCTGAGGAACAGAAAGTGAGCCTGTCTCTCAATTATAATAATACAGTGTGTGATCTCCTGTCACAGGCTGAGGAACACTGAGCCTGTCTCTCAATAATAATAATACAGTGTGTGATCGCCTGTCACAGCCTGAGGAACAGACAGTGAGCCTGTCTCTCAATATTAATAATACAGTGTGTGATCTCCTGTCTCAGCCTGAGGAACAGACAGTGAGCCTGTCTCTCAATAATAATAATACTACAGTGTGTGATCTCCTGTCCCAGCCTGAGGAACAGTGAGCCTGTCTCTCAATTATAATAATACAGTGTGTGATCTCCTGTCCCAGCCTGAGGAACAGTGAGCCTGTCTCTCAATAATAATAATACAGTGTGTGATCGCCTGTCACAGCCTGAGGAACAGACAGTGAGCCTGTCTCTCAATATTAATAATACAGTGTGTGATCTCCTGTCCCAGCCTGAGGAACAGTGAGCTTGTCTCTCAATAATAATAATAATAATAATAATAATAATAATAATAATACAGTGTGTGATCTCCTGTCTCAGCCTGAGGAACAGACAGTGAGCCTGTCTCTCAATAATACTCAGTTGAACTGGCAGCCCAGTATGTGATCTCTTGTCACAGTCTGAGGAACAGTGAGTCTGTCTCCCAATAATAATAATACAGTGTGTGACTTCCTGTCCCAGCCTGAGGAACAGACAGTGAGCCTGTCTCTCAATTATAATAATACAGTGTGTGATCTCCTGTCCCAGCCTGAGGAACAGACAGTGAGCCTGTCTCTCAATAATAATAATACAGTGTGTGATGTGTGTGGCACATACTGTATTATTACAGTTATTGTAATATGTCTCTCAATTATCTCAAAAGTCTTTTAGCCACCAGCACAAAACATGAAAGGTAAGCCCAGTTTTTTAAGAGGCCTCCAAAATAGCATTCACTTAAAAGTTAAAAAAACAACTGGTCTGGAGACAGTTATTGGATAAAAAACTCTATATTGAACTAGTCTGTACTTTAAAACCAAATAAAATACAGCTTGGACTACTTGTATTCAAAAAGCCCAAGTTAAAGAATTTAACAGACTAATCCAGCAGCTGTATCACCCTGTGACCCTGCTGGCAGCCCCCTGGAGCTCAGCTGGTGTGAACCTGGCCAGTACCTGGATGGGAGACTCCTGGGAAAGCTGAGGCTGCTGCTGGAAGAGGTGTTAGTGGAGCCAGCAGGGGGCACTCACACTGTGGTCTGTGTGGGTCCTAATGCCCCAGTATAGTGACGGGGACACTATACTGTATCTCGTCCTTCGGTTGAGATGTAAAACCGAGGTCCTGACTCTCTGTGGTCATTAAAAATCCCAGGGCGTCTCTCGAGAAGAGTAGGGGTGTTACCCCAGTGTCCTGGTCACATTTCTCCCTGGTCTTTACCAGTCATGGCCTCCTAATAACCCCCCTCTCTGAACTGGTTCATCACTCTGCTCTCCTCCCCACTGAGAGCTGGTGTGTGTGAGAGGACTGGAGCATCATCCAGGTGGGGCTGCACACTGGTGGGGGTGGAGGGGTCCCCATTACCTGTAAAGAGCTTTGAGTGGAGTGTCCAGAAAGGCGCTATATAAGTGTAAGGAGTTATTATCACTATTAACTTGTTTCCCAAGTTACAACTGCACTGATTGTCTTCGAGAAGCCTCAGACTGCTGTCTGTTTGCACCTCTCACCTGGGCTGATTGTGTTCAAAAGAAGTAAAGATGAGTACAGAGCAGAGGACAGCCCCACTGGGCCAGCCCTGGCCCTCAGCACAGTGCTCCAGGACCCTGAGGAGACAAAGCGCTCAGGCCAGGAAACGGCTGAGGGAAAACCCAGAGACCCTTATTCCTGACTGCTACCAGGCAGGGGAAAAACACATTAAAACCAACGTGCTCTTTTTTACTGAGCTGTGTGCAAGACTTGTACAAACATCACGAGAAGGGGCATCAGCAAAGGCAGGCAAATCTCCATAGGGGGCGCCAGCGACGCAGAAGACACTGTACCGATCGTCAACACTGTGGTAAGTGATGGAACAGGGCAGTGAGGCCGCTCCGGAGCTTTCTGATGAAAAGCTCATGGACCTTAAAACACAGGCCGACCTGGAGAAACCTCCCCCAGAAATGGGAGAGACCAACCAGACTCTCATTACAGAGAGTTCAGCCCCACCTGACTCCGAGCCCGCGAACACAGCTACAGAACAGCCGAGCAAGACCGCGGCCCCAGACAACACCGAATCACACCGCCCAGACACACACGGCCCCCAGCACAGCGCGCCTCCTGGGAGAGAAACCCTCCCCTCTGGAGCTGGACTTCACCGAGTTCAAGGAACTGATGCTGGGGAGACAGCACAACAGCGAAGAGACGAGGTTAGTAGATACAAGAACAAATGCAGAACCACCAGCCAACAGCTCAGGGCACAGATAGAAGAGTTGCAGCAGGACAACAGTAAGCTGCAGTCGGAAGTAGCTGAGAGAGGAGCTGCAGCTTGCAGAGAGGACAAGCAAGACTCTCAAAGAACAGCTGAGGAAACTCACTGCTTCTCACTGCAGCCCCGACTGCAACAGAACAGTCCTGAGGCCCAGGACACAATAAAATGGCAACACAAGGCAACACCCGGCAACACCCGGCAACACCCAACCCCAGCCTGTAAAGACACCTCCACACAACCTGACTTACTGCACACTCCGACACCCACAACACACACACCCAGCCCCACCCCACACCTCCACCTCCCACTGCTCCTAATCACTAATATATTTTGCTAATCACTAATATATGTATGTGTCCTACATAGATTTGGTATAGCTCCAGAAAACAAAAATAATTGTAAAAAAAAATTCAAGCGCACATCATGAGATCACTCTCAAGCAGTATGTGGAACATTCAGGGTCTGGGCTCATCAGCATTTGGGCTGAAGAGCACTGATCCCGAGTTCATCAAGAATGCAAAGGAGACAGACATCATGATCCTACAGGAGACATGGTGTCGGGGAGACTTGGCTACCCACTGTCCCCCAGGCTACAAGGAGATCATGGTGCCCTCTGTCAAAAAAAAACAAATCACCCGGGGCAGAGACTCTGGGGGGATCATTGTGTGGTACAGAGCGGAGCTCAGTCACTCCAAACAAGTAGTAAAGAGAGAAGAGAAACGAGTTTGGCTTAAAATCAAAGGAAATAGCATCTGCACAGAAAATGAGGTTTTCCTGTGTGCTGTCTACATCCCACCCTCAGAATCCCCCTACTACAGTGAGGGAATTCTCCCCAGTCTCCACATGGAGATCGGTCATTTCCAGGGCCAGGGAAACGTGCTGCTCTGTGGTGACCTCAATGTACGAACAGGCACACTGGCAGACTTCACCAGCACACAGGGACACACTCAAGTATTCGGACAATCCCCTCTGTACCACACAGGTCACCTCACACAGGGACACACTGGTGTATTCAGACAGTCCCCTCTGTACCACACCGGTCACCTCACACAGGGACACACTAGTGTATTCAGACAGTCCCTCTGTACCACACCGGTCACCTCACACAGGGACACACTGGTGTATTCAGACAGTTCCCTCTGTACCACACTGGTCACCTCACACAGGGACACACTGGTGTATTCAGACAGTCCCTCTGTACCACACCGGTCACCTCACACAGGGACACACTGGTGTATTCAGACAGTCCCTCTGTACCACACTGGTCACCTCACACAGGGACACACTGGTGTATTCAGACAGTCCCTCTGTACCACACCGGTCACCTCACACAGGGACACACTGGTGTATTCAGACAGTCCCTCTGTACCACACCGGTCACCTCACACAGGGACACACTGGTGTATTCAGACAGTCCCTCTGTACCACACCGGTCACTTCACACAGGGACACACTGGTGTATTCAGACAGTCCCTCTGTACCACACCAGTCACCTCACACAGGGACACACTGGTGTATTCGGACAGTCCCCTCTGTACCACACCAGTCACCTCACACAGGGACACACTGGTGTATTCAGACAGTCCCTCTGTACCACACCAGTCACCTCACACAGGGACACACTGGTGTATTCAGACAGTCCCCTCTGGACCACACCAGTCACCTCACACAGGGACACACTGGTGTATTCAGACAGTCCCTCTGTACCACACCGGTCACCTCACACAGGGACACACTGGTGTATTCAGACAGTCCCCTCTGTACCACACTGGTCACCTCACACAGGGACACACTGGTGTATTCAGACAGTCCCTCTGTACCACACCAGTCACCTCACACAGGGACACACTGGTGTATTCAGACAGTCCCCTCTGTACCACACCGGTCACCTCACACAGGGACACACTGGTGTATTCGGACAGTCCCTCTGTACCACACCGGTCACCTCACACAGGGACACACTGGTGTATTCAGACAGTCCCCTCTGGACCACACCAGTCACCTCACACAGGGACACACTGATGTATTCAGACAGTCCCTCTGTACCACACCAGTCACCTCACACAGGGACACACTGGTGTATTCAGACAGTCCCTCTGTACCACACCGGTCACCTCACACAGGGACACACTGGTGTATTCAGACAGTCCCTCTGTACCACACCAGTCACCTCACACAGGGACACACTGGTGTATTCAGACAGTCCCTCTGTACCACACCAGTCACCTCACACAGGGACACACTGGTGTATTCAGACAGTCCCCTCTGGACCACACCAGTCACCTCACACAGGGACACACTGGTGTATTCAGACAGTCCCTCTGTATCACACCAGTCACCTCACACAGGGACACACTGGTGTATTCAGACAGTCCCCTCTGTACCACACCGGTCACCTCACACAGGGACACACTGGTGTATTCAGACAGTCCCCTCTGTACCACACTGGTCACCTCACACAGGGACACACTGGTGTATTCAGACAGTCAGTCCCCTCTGTACCACACTGGTCACCTCACACAGGGACACACTGGTCTATTCAGACAGTCCCTCTGTACCACACCGGTCACCTCACACAGGGACACACTGGTGTATTCAGACAGTCCCCTCTGTACCACACTGGTCACCTCACACAGGGACACACTGGTGTATTCAGACAGTCAGTCCCCTCTGTACCACACTGGTCACCTCACACAGGGACACACTGGTCTATTCAGACAGTCCCTCTGTACCACACCAGTCACCTCACACAGGGACACACTGGTGTATTCAGACAGTCCCTCTGTACCACACCAGTCACCTCACACAGGGACACACTGGTGTATTCAGACAGTCCCTCTGTACCACACTGGTCACCTCACACAGGGACACACTGGTGTATTCAGACAGTCCCTCTGTACCACACTGGTCACCTCACACAGGGACACACTGGTGTATTCAGACAGTCCCTCTGTACCACACCGGTCACCTCACACAGGGACACACTGGTGTATTCAGACAGTCCCCTCTGTACCACACCGGTCACCTCACACAGGTGCAGCCATGACACCACGGTCAACAGCACCGGGTGCAAGCTGCTCAACCAGGCGTACAGATGGGACACCGACAGCCTAGACAGATACCAAACTGCACTGGGAGATGAAGAAATTCAGACACTGTTGGACACATTCCTAAACACTCCGTATCAAACCAACAAATTAGGCATCAACTTGGCCACACAAAAACTAAATCACCTATTTCTCAAACTAGCATCAAAATCTAAGCTAAAAACAACTTAATAAAAAAAACTACCAAAAAAGCAAAAAAATGGTATGATACTGAGTGCAAAAACATCAGAAAAGCAGAAAAATCTCAAATGAAAAACACAGACAACCACACATCACAGATCTGCGACTCAGGTACCGTGACATGCTAAAACTTTACAAACACATGCTGAAAAAGAAAAGAAACACATACATAAACAAACAACTCACAGAAACTGAGGAGTCACTAAATCAGAACTGTTTCTGGGAGAAGTTGAGCAATTTAAATAAATCAAAACCAGAAGAATTGGCCATCCAAAATGGAACAATCTGGCAAACATTTCAAAAGTCCATACCAAATGCTCCCAAATACAAATCAATCAGACCAAAACACCATTTATGAAAAGCTAGAAATTTTGGAATTGGCTATCAAAGACAACCAAAACTCCTTAGACTCCCCAATCACTGAGCAGGAGCTACTGGACAAACTCCAGGCCCTCAGACCACGCAAAGCCTGTGGCCAAGATGGAGTCAACATTGAGATGCTGAGACACAGCAGCACAAAGTTGCAACAAGCCCTGCTCAAACTCCTCAATCTCATCATGACAGCTGGATGTTTCCCCGAGGCCTGGAACCAAGGACTGATCACGCCCATCTATAAGAGTGGAGATAGACTCGATCCCAACAACTACCGGGGCATCTGTGTGAACAGTAACCTGGGGAAGGTATTCTGCAGTATCCTAAATACACGAATACTGGCCTTCCTTACCGAACACAATGTCCTGAGTAAAAATCAGATTGGCTTTTTACCAGATCACCGCACATCTGATCAGATTTACACCCTACACACACTGATAGACAAACACGTCCACCAAAAACACAAAGGAATAATTTTTGCCTGCTTTGTCAATTTCAAAAAAGCATTTGACTCGATTTGGCATGAAAGATTGTTTTATAAACTACTCCAAAGTGGCATAGGGGGCAAAGTGTATGACATAATGAAATCAATATATTCAGAGAGCAAATGTGCAGTGAAAATTGGAAACAAAAGGACCAAATTCTTCACCCAAGGCCGTGGGGTGAGACAGGGCTGCAGCCTGAGCCCAACACTGTTCAATATCTATATCAACGAATTAGCAGGAATGTTGGAGCAGTCTGCAGCTCCTGGTCTCACACTACATGACACAGAAATCAAGTTCCTGCTCTATGCAGATGACCTGGCCCTGCTGTCGCCCACAGAACAGGGGCTGCAGCAGAGCCTGGCAAATGTGTAATCCAACCCATTGCCCTGTACAGCAGTGAAGTAAGGGGTCCCCTCTCAGACCAGGATTACACTCAATGGGACAAACACCCCATAGACTCTGCACACAGAGTTCTGTAAAAACATCCTCCTCCATCCTCCATTACTCCTCTCCTGGAGTCCTTGCACTGGCTTCCTGTCAAACTGTGTTGACTTCAAGATCCTCCTGCTCAGCTATAAGGCTCTGCATGGCACCTCAGTACCTGTCTGAGCTACTGTCATCTTACTCCTGACCTCGCGACCTTCGCTCCTCTGATTCTGGTCTCCTGTCTGTCCCCCAAGCCCATCTACACTCTGTGGGTGACAGGCCCTTCTCCTGCTGCGCCCCAGAGCTCTGGATCTGTCTCCCCAAGGATATCAGAGGGTCTCCTTCTCTAAACTCCTTCAAACTTCAAACCTGCTCCTGTAGAAGAGCCTTTACTTCACTGGTTCTGCTCTGTATCCCTCTGCTCCTGCTGGATTCAGTACATCCATCTGCTGTCTTCTCTCACTCTGTATCCTCACTGTGCACAACTTGTGTATTTCTGTATTGTTGCGATACTTTGAGAAGCCACCTTTAAAGGCACTATATAAAATAAAGATTATTATTAATATTATTACTATTATGTGCATAGAAAAACTCCGAACAGCAAGTGCAGGGCCGAATTAGGCCAATACCCTTTATTGATAAACGTACAGAAGAGAGTATTAAAGTATTGGCTACACTTAAATAACAGCAACCAAAACTCCTACCACCACAAAGTCCTGCTGAGCCAAGAACGGGGAGAAAGAGAGACAGAGGTGCACTTCCTACTGCACTGTGACAGATACTCTGGGATTAGAGAAACATTCTTCCCGAAATTCAGAAATCTAGTCCCAGAGTTCCCACACCTGCCAGAATCACAACGGGTCCCAATCCTACTGGGAGAGGGAGGATGGAACTCAGTTGAACTGGCAGCCCAGTATGTGATCTCCTGTCACAGCCTGAGGAACAGACAGTGAGCCTGTCTCTCAATAATAATAATACAGTGTGTGAACTCCTGTCCCAGCCTGAGGAACAGACAGTGAGCCTGTCTCTCAATAATAATAATAATAATAATAATAATAATAATAATAATAATAATAATAATACAGTGTGAATTACATTATATATTATATAATGCTCCATATGTTTGTATGTAAATGTCTTATGATGTCTCTGTATTGTAAATGTCTGTAGATGTTGTGTTAATTGTATACTGTATGCTTTGGCAACACTGTAATTCATCTGTCCTGCCAATTAAGCTTCTTGAATTGAACTGAAATTGAATTGAGAGGATGGGAGCAGGAGGGAGAGGATTTAAGAGGCAGACAGAGAAAAAGAGAAGAAAGAAAAGAAGAGAGAGAGAGGATTTCATGTACCTACTGTACTGAACAATACAATAGGCAGAGGCAGTGGTGGAGGACAGGTGTGGTTATAGACGTGATCTATTATTAATGCCACCATTATGTAACACAGAGAAACAGCCCACTGGAGAAGTGAGGAGACAGAGACTCTGCGTTAGCAGACTGACCCACTCCGCAGTCCTCTGGCTGCAGGTCTGCTCTGGTCCTGTCACAGCTCTCACCAAGCAGGAGAGTCTACAAACTCTGCTTGATCTTCATCTGTCTGTCTGAGAACACTGATGGTTGAGAAATGGGCTTGAACCCCTGTAAAACCCGGAGTGGATCAGTCTGTGGAGGAATGAGAGTCCGACTGGCACTGCTGTAAAACCCGGAGTGGATCAGTCTGTGGAGGAATGAGAGTGCGACTGGCACTGCTGTAAAACCCGGAGTGGATCAGTCTGTGGAGGAATGAGAGTGCGACTGGCACTGCTGTAAAACCCGGAGTGGATCAGTCTGTGGAGGAATGAGAGTGCGACCGGCACTGCTGTAAAACCCGGAGTGGATCAGTCTGTGGAGGAATGAGAGTCCGACTGGCACTGCTGTAAAACCCGGAGTGGATCAGTCTGTGGAGGAATGAGAGTCCGACTGGCACTGCTGTAAAACCCGGAGTGGATCAGTCTGTGGAGGAATGAGAGTGCGACTGGCACTGCTGTAAAACCCGGAGTGGATCAGTCTGTGGAGGAATGAGAGTCCGACTGGCACTGCTGTAAAACCCGGAGTGGATCAGTCTGTGGAGGAATGAGAGTCCGACTGGCACTGCTGTAAAACCCGGAGTGGATCAGTCTGTGGAGGAATGAGAGTGCGACCGGCACTGCTGTAAAACCCGGAGTGGATCAGTCTGTGGAGGAATGAGAGTCCGACTGGCACTGCTGTAAAACCCGGAGTGGATCAGTCTGTGGAGGAATGAGAGTGCGACCGGCACTGCTGTAAAACCCGGAGTGGATCAGTCAGCTGTGTCACCGGACGTCTCTCACCAGGGCTTCACGATGACACCTCTGTACTGTATACTCAGTGATGCTCAATGATATACCCTAGGAGTGAATGAACTGTTCACGTCAAAACGTGTTAAATGAACTTGATGTTTATAGATTATGATTTGAAACTTTTAGAAATGTTTAGTTAAAATATTGCAAATTATGTACAGCAGCATTTCCTGCATTTACAACCCAGAAAAGAGTGCAGGTGTTGCATGTTGTACACTCATAGTCACCAGTGTAAATAACTCATACTAACCCAGGTAACAAGGAGCTAAACGGTATGAGCACTGCTAATACAAATGCAAAGAGGAACACAACTCCCATTCCATAATAATATTCCTTACATTTATATAGCGCCTTTCCGGCCCCTCCACTCAGAGCTCTTCACAGGTCATGGGGACCCCTCCACCCCCACCAGTGTGCAGCCCCCCCTGGATGATGCTCCAGTCCTCTCACACACACCAGCTCTCAGTGGGGAGGAGAGCAGAGTGATGAACCAGTTCAGAGAGGGGGGTTATTAGGAGGCCATGACTGGTAAAGACCAGGGAGAAATGTGACCAGGACACTGGGGTAACACCCCTACTCTTCTCGAGAGACGCCCTGGGATTTTTAATGACCACAGAGAGTCAGGACCTCGGTTTTACATCTCAACCGAAGGACGAGATACAGTATAGTGTCCTATACTACTGGGGCATTAGGACCCACACAGACCGCAGGGTGAGCGCCCCCTACTGGCCCCACTAACACCTCTTCCAGCAGCAGCCTCAGCTTTCCCAGGAGTCTCCCGTCCAGGTACTGACCAGGCTCACACCTGCTGGGCTTCAGAGGGCTGCCAGCTGGGAGCTGCTGGGTGTGACACACAATCAGAGAGTGAAGTCTGTCTCAGAGAGGCAGACACACAGAGGACACTGTAAACACGTCACAGAAACAGGGTGCTTACAGGTATCACCTGGACAACCTCTCACTGCAGACCCTGTCTGTACACACCTGGACAGACTCTCACACACCTGGACAGCCTCTCACTGCAGACCCTGTCTGTACACACCTGGTCAGACTCTGACTGCAGACCCTGTCTGTACACACCTGGACAGACTCTGACTGCAGACCCTGTCTGTACACACCTGGACAGCCTCTCACATACCTGGACAGACTCTCACTGCAGACCCTGTCTGTACACACCTGGACAGCCTCTCACTGCAGACCCTGTCTGTACACACCTGGACAGCCTCTCACACACCTGGACAGCCTCTGACTGCAGACCCTGTCTGTACACACCTGGACAGCCTCTCACACACCTGGACAGACTCTCACTGCAGACCCTGTCTGTACACACCTGGACAGCCTCTCACACACCTGGACAGCCTCCATAATCTCTCTCTTGCTCTCTTATTTACTGGACACAAGCCACACTTGAAGCCGAGGAACACAGGACGCATCTCGGACAGACTCACCTGATACCTCACAGTATCGTCCCGAGGCCCAGTTCGCTGGTTCCGGACGCTTTCCCATCCTTCTAACGAGCGCGGCGTCCCCCTCCGCCCCGATCCAGGCCGGAAAGGGTGGGGTGGTCCGTTTTCAGTACAGAAAAGTAGCCGAATCAAGGCCGACACCGCTGTCGTTCATGTTAATGTGAAAGATCCGCGTTAGAGACGCGCACTTCTCCCGAAACCACACTTCGTGTGTACTTCTCGGTACCCAGTCGGTAGCAGGTCGGTGTGTGTGTGTGCGTGCGTGCAGCCAGGAGCAGGTCGGTGTGTGTGTAGCCGGGTAGCGGGTCGGTGTGTGTGGTGTGCAGCCGGTAGCAGGTCAGTGTGGGTGTGTGTGTGTGCAGCCGGTAGCAGGTCAGTGTGGGTGTGTGTGTGTGTGCAGCCGGTAGCCGGTAGCAGGTCGGTGTGTGTGTGTGTGTGCAGGCGGTGCCGGAGCCAGATGTTTGCTCTGCTCGGGATAAGACCACAGATAACGCCGCTGTCTCTATCGCTGTCCGCGGCCGCCCTCCTCGCCTGCCCCAGCCTGACGCTTAAAAACGCAAACCGCACAGTGTATCGATGGCATTTCTGCGTGTGTCACAGCGACTCATGCAGCCCCGTCTCCCTCTCTTCCTCTCCGGGACTCGAATGCACGAAAATGACATTTCGGCGTGGCCCCGCTGCTGTGGCTCACTGACCTGAAGCCGAACCGGGCAGTCCGGACCGAGCCCCGTCCCGAGAGACGGACAGCTGTGCGGATTACGTTTTTTAAAGCAGCGAGGCTTGCGGATGGATGTCGGTATTCCCTATCGCAGCTCCGCCGCCGCAGACTCCTGTTATCGCAAACCACTGCACGGCGCTGCGCTGTTTGCGTAAGTCCCTGCTTTCGCTCTCCTCCCCGGCTGCAGGAGCTGCGCGCTGCTCAGCCGCAACCGCTGCCCGTACGCTGCAGGCGTAGCCTTCCCGCAATCGCTCCCGCTGGGAAGCGCTGGGATGCGTCCTCCGGCTCTGAGAATAGCGGGGAGGGGCGCCGGGCTGCGTCATTTCCTGATTTTCGGAAACTCCAATTAGACGGGTGTGTCCCCCGCCTGTCCCAGACGTGCGCGCCGGGTCGCTGTCCTGATTTGTGCAGAGACTGTCCCAACCAGCCTGGCGCCCTGCCCATCCCTGCACTCAGACTTCACACCGCCTGCTGGACAGCACCGGCCCTCACCCTGCAGCCCACTGCAACACACTCCTGGTTTACAACTAACACACTGACCACACTCACACACACTGCAGCCTCCATACTAACACACTGACCACACTCACACACACTGCAACCTCCATACTAACACACTGACCACACTGACAAACACAATACACCATCCATACTAACACACTGACCACACTGACACACCCAATACACCATCCACACTAACACACTTATCATACTGACACACACAATACACCATCCATACTAACACACTGATCATACTGACACACACAATACACCATCGATACTAACACACTGATCATACTGACACACACAATACACCATCCACACTAACACACTGATCATACTGACACACACAATACACCACCCATACTAACACACTGACCACACTGACACACACAATACACCATCCATACTAACACACTGATCATACTGACACACACAATACACCATCGATACTAACACACTGACCATACTGACACACACAATACACCACCCATACTAACACACTGACCACACTGACACACACAATACACCATCCATACTAACACACTGACCATACAGACACACACAATACACCACCCATACTAACACACTGACCACACTGACACACACAATACACCACCCATACTAACACACTGATCATACAGACACACACAATACACCATCCACACTAACACACTGACCACACTGACACACACAATACACCATCCACACTAACACACTGACCATACAGACACACACAATACACCATCCATACTAACACACTGATCATACTGACACACACAATACACCATCCATACTAACACACTGAGCATACTGACACACACAATACACCATCCATACTAACACACTGACCATACTGACACACACAATACACCATCCATACTAACACACTGACCACACTCACACACACAGTACACAAACCATACTAACACACTGACCATACTGACACACTCAATACACCATCCTTACTAACACACTGACCACACTGACACACACAATACACCATCCATACTAACACACTGATCAATACTGACACACACAATACACCATCCATACTAACACACTGACCATACAGACACACACAATACACCATCCATACTAACACACTGACCACACTCACACACACAGTACACAAACCATACTAACACACTGACCATACAGACACACATAATACACCATCCATACTAACACACTGATCATACAGACACACACAATACACCATCCATACTAACACACTGACCATACAGACACACACAATACACCATCCATACTAACACACTGATCATACAGACACACACAATACACCATCCATACTAACACACTGACCACACTGACACAAACAATACACCATCCATACTAACACACTGATCATACTGACACACACAATACACCATCCACACTAACACACTGATCATACTGACACACACAATACACCACCCATACTAACACACTGACCACACTGACACACACAATACACCATCCATACTAACACACTGACCACACTGACACACCCAATACACCATCCACACTAACACACTGATCATACTGACACACACAATACACCACCCATACTAACACACTGACCACACTGACACACACAATACACCATCCATACTAACACACTGACCATACAGACACACACAATACACCACCCATACTAACACACTGACCATACAGACACACACAATACACCATCCATACTAACACACTGACCATACAGACACACACAATACACCATCGATACTAACACACTGACCACACTGACACACACAATACACCATCCATACTAACACACTGACCATACAGACACACCCAATACACCACCCATACTAACACACTGACCATACTGACACACACAATACACCATCCATACTAACACACTGACCATACTGACACACACAATACACCATCGATACTAACACACTGACCATACTGACACACACAATACACCACCCATACTAACACACTGATAACACTGACACACACAATACACCATCCATACTAACACACTGACCATACAGACACACACAATACACCACCCATACTAACACACTGACCATACAGACACACACAATACACCATCCATACTAACACACTGACCATACAGACACACACAATACACCACCCATACTAACACACTGACCATACAGACACACACAATACACCACCCATACTAACACACTGACCATACAGACACACACAATACACCATCCATACTAACACACTGACCATACAGACACACCCAATACACCATCCACACTAACACACTGATCATACTGACACACACAATACACCACCCATACTAACACACTGACCACACTGACACACACAATACACCATCCATACTAACACACTGACCATACAGACACACACAATACACCATCCATACTAACACACTGATCATACAGACACACACAATACACCATCCATACTAACACACTGACCACACTCACACACACAGTACACAAACCATACTAACACACTGACCATACAGACACACACAATACACCATCCATACTAACACACTGATCATACAGACACACACAATACACCATCCATACTAACACACTGAGCATACTGACACACACAATACACCACCCATACTAACACACTGATCATACAGACACACACAATACACCATCCATACTAACACACTGACCATACAGACACACACAATACACCATCCATACTAACACACTGATCATACAGACACACACAATACACCATCCATACTAACACACTGACCACACTCACACACACAGTACACAAACCATACTAACACACTGACCATACAGACACACACAATACACCATCCATACTAACACACTGACCATACAGACACACACAATACACCATCCATACTAACACACTGATCATACAGACACACACAATACACCATCCATACTAACACACTGACCATACAGACACAAACAATACACCATCCACACTAACACACTGATCATACTGACACACTCAATACACCATCCTTACTAACACACTGACCACACTGACACACACAATACACCATCCATACTAACACACTGATCAATACTGACACACACAATACACCATCCATACTAACACACTGACCACACTGACACACACAATACACCATCCACACTAACACACTGACCACACTGACACACACAATACACCATCCATACTAACACACTAACCATACTGACACACACAATACACCATCTATACTAACACACTGACCATACTGACACACACAATACACCATCCATAATAACACACTGATCATACTGACACACACAATACACCATCCATACTAACACACTGATCATACTGACACACTCAATACACCATCCACACTAACACACTGATCATACTGACACACACAATACACCATCCATACTAACACACTGACCACACAATACACCATCCACACTAACACACTGACCACACTGACACACACAATACAGCATCCATACTAACACACTGACCACACTGACACACACAATACACCATCCATACTAACACACTGATCATACTGACACACACAATACACCATCCACACTAACACACTGATCATACTGACACACACAATACACCACCCATACTAACACACTGATCATACTGACACACACAATACACCATCCATACTAACACACTGATCATACTGACACACACAATACACCATCCTTACTAACACACTGATCATACTGACACACACAATACACCATCCATACTAACACACTGACCACACAATACACCATCCACACTAACACACTGACCACACTGACACACACAATACACCATCCATACTAACACACTGACCACACTGACACACACAATACACCATCCATACTAACACACTGATCATACTGACACACACAATACACCATCCACACTAACACACTGATCATACTGACACACACAATACACCACCCATACTAACACACTGACCACACTGACACACACAATACACCATCCATACTAACACACTGACCACACTGACACACCCAATACACCATCCACACTAACACACTGATCATACTGACACACACAATACACCACCCATACTAACACACTGACCACACTGACACACACAATACACCATCCATACTAACACACTGACCATACAGACACACACAATACACCACCCATACTAACACACTGACCATACAGACACACACAATACACCATCCATACTAACACACTGACCATACAGACACACACAATACACCATCGATACTAACACACTGACCACACTGACACACACAATACACCATCCATACTAACACACTGACCATACAGACACACCCAATACACCACCCATACTAACACACTGACCATACTGACACACACAATACACCATCCATACTAACACACTGACCATACTGACACACACAATACACCATCGATACTAACACACTGACCATACTGACACACACAATACACCACCCATACTAACACACTGACCACACTGACACACACAATACACCATCCATACTAACACACTGACCATACAGACACACACAATACACCACCCATACTAACACACTGACCATACAGACACACACAATACACCATCCATACTAACACACTGACCATACAGACACACACAATACACCACCCATACTAACACACTGACCATACAGACACACACAATACACCACCCATACTAACACACTGACCATACAGACACACACAATACACCATCCATACTAACACACTGACCATACAGACACACCCAATACACCATCCACACTAACACACTGATCATACTGACACACACAATACACCACCCATACTAACACACTGACCACACTGACACACACAATACACCATCCATACTAACACACTGACCATACAGACACACACAATACACCATCCATACTAACACACTGATCATACAGACACACACAATACACCATCCATACTAACACACTGACCACACTCACACACACAGTACACAAACCATACTAACACACTGACCATACAGACACACACAATACACCATCCATACTAACACACTGATCATACAGACACACACAATACACCATCCATACTAACACACTGATCATACAGACACACACAATACACCATCCATACTAACAC
This sequence comes from Lepisosteus platostomus, assembly GCF_059453375.1. NCBI lineage: Eukaryota > Metazoa > Chordata > Actinopteri > Semionotiformes > Lepisosteidae > Lepisosteus > Lepisosteus platostomus. The sequence continues at coordinate 17,103,346 of NC_142628.1, forward strand.
ACTGATCATACAGACACACACAATACACCATCCATACTAACACACTGAGCATACTGACACACACAATACACCACCCATACTAACACACTGATCATACAGACACACACAATACACCATCCATACTAACACACTGACCATACAGACACACACAATACACCATCCATACTAACACACTGATCATACAGACACACACAATACACCATCCATACTAACACACTGACCACACTCACACACACAGTACACAAACCATACTAACACACTGACCATACAGACACACACAATACACCATCCATACTAACACACTGATCATACAGACACACACAATACACCATCCATACTAACACACTGACCATACAGACACACACAATACACCATCCATACTAACACACTGATCATACAGACACACACAATACACCATCCATACTAACACACTGACCATACAGACACACACAATACACCATCCACACTAACACACTGATCATACTGACACACTCAATACACCATCCTTACTAACACACTGACCACACTGACACACACAATACACCATCCATACTAACACACTGATCAATACTGACACACACAATACACCATCCATACTAACACACTGACCACACTGACACACACAATACACCATCCACACTAACACACTGACCACACTGACACACACAATACACCATCCATACTAACACACTAACCATACTGACACACACAATACACCATCTATACTAACACACTGACCATACTGACACACACAATACACCATCCATAATAACACACTGACCATACAGACACACACAATACACCATCCATACTAACACACTGATCATACTGACACACCCAATACACCATCCATACTAACACACTGACCACACTGACACACACAATACACCATCCATACTAACACACTGATCATACTGACACACTCAATACACCATCCTTACTAACACACTGACCACACTGACACACACAATACACCATCCATACTAACACACTGATCATACTGACACACACAATACACCATCCATACTAACACACTGACCACACAATACACCATCCACACTAACACACTGACCACACTGACACACACAATACACCATCCATACTAACACACTGACCACACTGACACACACAATACACCATCCATACTAACACACTGATCATACTGACACACACAATACACCATCCATACTAACACACTGACCACACTGACACACATAATACACCATCCATAATAACACACTGACCATACTGACACACACAATACACCATCCATACTAACACACTGATCATACTGACACACACAATACACCATCCATACTAACACACTGACCACACTGACACACACAATACACCATCCATACTAACACACTGATCATACTGACACACACAATACACCATCCATAATAACACACTGACCATACAGACACACACAATACACCATCCATACTAACACACTGATCATACTGACACACACAATACACCATCCATACTAACACACTGATCATACTGACACACACAATACACCATCCATACTAACACACTGACCATACTGACACACACAATACACCATCCATACTAACACACTGATCATACTGACACACCCAATACACCATCCATACTAACACACTGACCACACTGACACACACAATACACCATCCATACTAACACACTGACCACACTGACACACACAATACACCATCCATACTAACACACTGATCATACTGACACACTCAATACACCATCCATACTAACACACTGACCACACTGACACACACAATACACCACCCATACTAACACACTGACTATACAGACACACACAATACACCATCTATACTAATACACTGACCATACAGACACACACAATACACCATCCATACTAACACACTGACCACACTGACACACACAATACACCACCCATACTAACACACTGACCATACAGACACACACAATACACCATCCATACTAACACACTGAACTTAATGACACACACAATACACCATCCATACTAACACACTGACCATACTGACACACACAATACACCATCCATAATAACACACTAACCATACAGACACACACAATACACCATCCATACTAACACACTGATCATACTGACACACTCAATACACCATCCATACTAACACACTGACCACACTGACACACACAATACACCATCCATACTAACACACTGATCATACTGACACACACAATACACCATCCATACTAACACACTGATCATACTGACACACCCAATACACCATCCATACTAACACACTGACCACACTGACACACACAATACACCATCCATACTAACACACTGACCACACTGACACACACAATACACCATCCATACTAACACACTGATCATACTGACACACTCAATACACCATCCATACTAACACACTGACCACACTGACACACACAATACACCACCCATACTAACACACTGACTATACAGACACACACAATACACCATCTATACTAATACACTGACCATACAGACACACACAATACACCATCCATACTAACACACTGACCACACTGACACACACAATACACCACCCATACTAACACACTGACCATACAGACACACACAATACACCATCCATACTAACACACTGAACTTAATGACACACACAATACACCATCCATACTAACACACTGACCATACTGACACACACAATACACCATCCATAATAACACACTAACCATACAGACACACACAATACACCATCCATACTAACACACTGAGCATACTGACACACACAATACACCATCCATACTAACACACTGACCACACTGACACACACCATCCATACTAACACACTGAACTTACTGACACACTCAATACACCATCCATACCAACACACTGACCATACAGACACACACAATACACCATCCACACTAACACACTGAGCATACTGACACACACAATACACCATCCATACTAACACACTGACCATACAGACACACACAATACACCATCCATACTAACACACTGATCATACTGACACACACAATACACCATCCACACTAACACACTGACCATACTGACACAGCCAATACACAAACCATACTAACACACTGACCACACTGACTCACACAATACACAAACCATACTAACACAATGACCACACTGAAAAACACAAAACACCATCCATACTAACACACTGACCATACAGACACACACAATACACCATCCATACTAACACACTTATCATACTGACACACACAATACACCATCCATACTAACACACTGATCATACTGACACACACAATACACCATCCATACTAACACACTGATCATACTGACACACCCAATACACCATCCATACTAACACACTGATCATATTGACACACAATACACCATCCATACTAACACACTGATCATATTGACACACAATACACCATCCATACTAACACACTGATCATACTGACACACCCAATACACCATCCATACTAACACACTGACCACACTGACACACACAGTACACCATCCATACTAACTCACTGACCATACAGACACACCCAATACACCATCCATACTAACACACTGATCATATTGACACACAATACACCATCCATACTAACACACTGATCATATTGACACACAATACACCATCTATACTAACACACTAACCATACTGACACACAATACACCATCCATAATAACACACTGACCACACTGACACACTCATTACACCATCCATACTAACACACTGACCACACTGAAACACACAGTACACCATCCATAATAACACACTGACCATACAGACACACACAATACACCATCCATACTAACACACTAACCATACTGACACACTCAATACACCATCCATACTAACACACTGATCATACAGACACACACAATACACCATCCACACTAACACACTTATCATACTGACACACACAATACACCATCCATACTAACACACTGATCATACTGACACACACAATACACCATCCATACTAACACACTGATCATATTGACACACACAATACACCATCGATACTAACACACTGATCATACAGACACACACAATACACCATCCATACTAACACACTGACCACACTGACACACACAGTACACCATCCATACTAACACACTGACCATACAGACACACACAATACACCATCTATACTAACACACTAACCATACTGACACACAATACACCATCCATAATAACACACTGACCACACTGACACACTCAATACACCATCCATACTAACACACTGATCATACTGACACACTCAATACACCATCCATACTAACACACTGATCATACTGACACACTCAATACACCATCCATACTAACACACTGATCATACTGATACACCCAATACACCATCCACACTAACACACTGACCACACTGACACACACAATACACCACCCATACTAACACACTGACCATACTGACACACACAATACACCATCCATACTAACACACTGATCATATTGACACACAATACACCATCCATACTAACACACTGACCATACGGACACACACAATACTCCATCCATACTAACACACTGATCACACTGACACACACAATACACCATCCATACTAACACACTGACCACACTGACACAAGCAATACACCATCCATACCAACACACTGACCATACAGACACACACAATACACCACCCATACTAACACACTGACCATACAGACACACACAATACACCATCCATACTAACACACTGACCACACTGACACACACAATACACCATCCATACTAACACACTGATCATACTGACACACACAATACACCATCCATACTAACACACTGATCATACTGACACACACAATACACCATCCATAATAACACACTGACCATACTGACACACACAATACACAAACCATACTAACACACTAACCATACTGACACACAATATACAAACCATACTAACACACTGACCATACTGACACACACAATACACCATCGATACTAACACAGTGACCACACTGACTCACACAATACACAAACCATACTAACACACTGACCACACTGACACACACAATACACCATCCATACTAACACACTGATCATACTGACACACACAATACACCATCCATACTAACACACTGACCACACTGACACACACAATACACCATCCACACTAACACACTGACCATACAGACACACTCAATACACCATCCATACTAACACACTGACCACACTGACACACTCAATACACCATCCATACTAACACACTGACCACACTGACACACACAATACACCATCCATACTAACACACTGATCATACTGACACACACAATACACCATCCATACTAACACACTGACCACACTGACACACACAATACACCATCCACACTAACACACTGACCATACAGACACACTCAATACACCATCCATACTAACACACTGACCACACTGACACACACAATACACCATCCATACTAACACACTGATCATACTGACACACTCAATACACCATCCATACTAACACACTGACCACACTGACACACACAATACACCATCCATACTAACACACTGATCATACTGACACACACAATACACCATCCATACTAACACACTGATCATACTGACACACCCAATACACCATCCATACTAACACACTGACCACACTGACACACACAATACACCATCCATACTAACACACTGACCACACTGACACACACAATACACCATCCATACTAACACACTGATCATACTGACACACTCAATACACCATCCATACTAACACACTGACCACACTGACACACACAATACACCACCCATACTAACACACTGACTATACAGACACACACAATACACCATCTATACTAATACACTGACCATACAGACACACACAATACACCATCCATACTAACACACTGACCACACTGACACACACAATACACCACCCATACTAACACACTGACCATACAGACACACACAATACACCATCCATACTAACACACTGAACTTAATGACACACACAATACACCATCCATACTAACACACTGACCATACTGACACACACAATACACCATCCATAATAACACACTAACCATACAGACACACACAATACACCATCCATACTAACACACTGAGCATACTGACGCACACAATACACCATCCATACTAACACACTGACCACACTGACACACACCATCCATACTAACACACTGAACTTACTGACACACTCAATACACCATCCATACCAACACACTGACCATACAGACACACACAATACACCATCCACACTAACACACTGAGCATACTGACACACACAATACACCATCCATACTAACACACTGACCATACAGACACACACAATACACCATCCATACTAACACACTGATCATACTGACACACACAATACACCATCCACACTAACACACTGACCATACTGACACAGCCAATACACAAACCATACTAACACACTGACCACACTGACTCACACAATACACAAACCATACTAACACAATGACCACACTGAAAAACACAAAACACCATCCATACTAACACACTGACCATACAGACACACACAATACACCATCCATACTAACACACTTATCATACTGACACACACAATACACCATCCATACTAACACACTGATCATACTGACACACACAATACACCATCCATACTAACACACTGATCATACTGACACACCCAATACACCATCCATACTAACACACTGATCATATTGACACACAATACACCATCCATACTAACACACTGATCATATTGACACACAATACACCATCCATACTAACACACTGATCATACTGACACACCCAATACACCATCCATACTAACACACTGACCACACTGACACACACAGTACACCATCCATACTAACTCACTGACCATACAGACACACCCAATACACCATCCATACTAACACACTGATCATATTGACACACAATACACCATCCATACTAACACACTGATCATATTGACACACAATACACCATCTATACTAACACACTAACCATACTGACACACAATACACCATCCATAATAACACACTGACCACACTGACACACTCATTACACCATCCATACTAACACACTGACCACACTGAAACACACAGTACACCATCCATAATAACACACTGACCATACAGACACACACAATACACCATCCATACTAACACACTAACCATACTGACACACTCAATACACCATACATACTAACACACTGATCATACAGACACACACAATACACCATCCACACTAACACACTTATCATACTGACACACACAATACACCATCCATACTAACACACTGATCATACTGACACACACAATACACCATCCATACTAACACACTGATCATATTGACACACACAATACACCATCGATACTAACACACTGATCATACAGACACACACAATACACCATCCATACTAACACACTGACCACACTGACACACACAGTACACCATCCATACTAACACACTGACCATACAGACACACACAATACACCATCTATACTAACACACTAACCATACTGACACACAATACACCATCCATAATAACACACTGACCACACTGACACACTCAATACACCATCCATACTAACACACTGATCATACTGACACACTCAATACACCATCCATACTAACACACTGATCATACTGACACACTCAATACACCATCCATACTAACACACTGATCATACTGATACACCCAATACACCATCCACACTAACACACTGACCACACTGACACACACAATACACCACCCATACTAACACACTGACCATACTGACACACACAATACACCATCCATACTAACACACTGATCATATTGACACACAATACACCATCCATACTAACACACTGACCATACGGACACACACAATACTCCATCCATACTAACACACTGATCACACTGACACACACAATACACCATCCATACTAACACACTGACCACACTGACACAAGCAATACACCATCCATACCAACACACTGACCATACAGACACACACAATACACCACCCATACTAACACACTGACCATACAGACACACACAATACACCATCCATACTAACACACTGACCACACTGACACACACAATACACCATCCATACTAACACACTGATCATACTGACACACACAATACACCATCCATACTAACACACTGATCATACTGACACACACAATACACCATCCATAATAACACACTGACCATACTGACACACACAATACACAAACCATACTAACACACTAACCATACTGACACACAATATACAAACCATACTAACACACTGACCATACTGACACACACAATACACCATCGATACTAACACAGTGACCACACTGACTCACACAATACACAAACCATACTAACACACTGACCACACTGACACACACAATACACCATCCATACTAACACACTAACCATACTGACACACACAGTACACCATCCATACTAACACACTGACCATACAGACACACACAATACACCATCCATACTAACACACTGACCACACTGACACACAAAATACACAAACCATACTAACACACTGACCATACACACACACCCAAATCACCATCCATACTAACACACTGACCACACTGACACACACAATACACCATCCATACTAACACACTGAGCATACTGACACACCCAATACACCATCCATACTAACACACTGACCACACTGACACACACAATACACCACCCATACTAACACACTGACCATACAGACACACACAATACACCATCTATACTAATACACTGACCATACAGACACACACAATACACCATCCATACTAACACACTGAGCATACAGACACAACCAGTACACAAACCATACTAACACACTGACCATAGTGACACACACAATATACAAACCATACTAACACACTGACCATACTGACACACACAATACACCATCCATACTAACACACTGACCATACTGACACAACCAGTACACAAACCATACTAACACACTGACCATAGTGACACACACAATATACAAACCATACTAACACACTGACCATGCTGACACACACAATACACCATCGATACTAACACACTGACCACACTGACTCACACAATACACCATCCATACTAACACACTGACCCACACAATACACCATCCATACTAACACACTGACCATACAGACACACACAATACACCATCCATACTAACACACTGACCACACTGACACACACAATACACCATCCATACTAACACACTGATCATACTGACACACACAATACACCATCCATACTAACACACTGACCACACTGACACACACAATACACCATCCACACTAACACACTGACCATACAGACACACTCAATACACCATCCATACTAACACACTGACCACACTGACACACACAATACACCATCCATACTAACACACTGAGCATACTGACACACCCAATACACCATCCATACTAACACACTGACCACACTGACACACACAATACACCACCCATACTAACACACTGACCATACAGACACACACAATACACCATCTATACTAATACACTGACCATACAGACACACACAATACACCATCCATACTAACACACTGAGCATACAGACACACCCAATACACCATCCATCCTAACACACTGAACTTACTGACACACACAATACACCATCCATACTAACACACTGACCATACTGACACACACAATACACCATTCATACTAACACACTGATCATACTGACACACACAATACACCATCCATACTAACACACTGACCATACAGACACACACAATACACCATCCATACTAACACACTGAACTTACTGACACACACAATACACCATCCATAATAACACACTGATCATACAGACACAACCAGTACACAAACCATACTAACACACTGACCATAGTGACACACACAATATACAAACCATAGTAACACACTGACCATACTGACACACACAATACACCATCCATACTAACACACTGACCATACTGACACAACCAGTACACAAACCATACTAACACACTGACCATAGTGACACACACAATATACAAACCATACTAACACACTGACCATGCTGACACACACAATACACCATCGATACTAACACACTGACCACACTGACACACACAATACACAAACCATACTAACACAATGACCACACTGACACACACAATACACCATCCATACTAACACACTGACCACACTGACAAACACAATACAACATCCATACTAACACACTGACCATACAGACACACACAATACACCATCCATACTAACACACTGACCACACTGACACACACAATACACCATCCATACTAACACACTGATCATACAGACACACACAATACACCATCGATACTAACACACTGACCATACAGACACACACAATACACCATCCATACTAACACACTGATCATACTGACACACCCAATACACCATCCATACTAACACACTGATCATACTGACACACACAATACACCACCCATACTAACACACTGACCATACAGACACACACAATACACCATCTATACTAACACACTAACCATACTGACACACAATACACCATCCATAATAACACACTGACCACACTGACACACGCAATACACCATCCATACTAACACACTGAACTTACTGACACACACAATACACCATCCATACTAACACACTGACCATACTGACACAACCAGTACACAAACCATACTAACACACTAACCATACTGACACACACAATACACCATCCATACTAACACACTGATCATACTGACACACCCAATACACCATCCATACTAACACACTGACCACACTGACACACACAATACACCACCCATACTAACACACTGACCATACAGACACACCCAATACACCATCCATACTAACACACTGACCACACTGACACACACAATACACCATCCATACTAACACACTGACCATACTGACACAACCAGTACACAAACCATACTAACACACTTACCATAGTGACACACACAATATAGAAACCATACTAACACACTGACCATGCTGACACACACAATACACCATCGATACTAACACACTGACCACACTGACACACACAATACACAAACCATACTAACACAATGACCACACTGACACACACAATACACCATCCATACTAACACACTGACCATACAGACACACACAATACACCATCCTCACTAACACACTGACCACACTGACACGCACAATAAACCATCCATACTAACACACTGAACCCTCTTACACACAAAATAATCCATCCATACTGACACACAAAGTATGCCATCCATACTTACACACTGAGCACACTGACAAACACTACACACCATCCATACTAACACACTGACCACACTGACACACACAATACACCACCCATACTAACACACTGACCATACAGACACACACAATACACCATCCATACCAACACACTGACCACACTGACACACTCAATACACCATCCATACTAACACACTGAACTTAATGACACACACAATACACCATCCATACTAACACACTGACCATACTGACACACACAATACACCATCCATAATAACACACTAACCATACAGACACACACAATACACCATCCATACTAACACACTGAACTTACTGACACACTCAATACACCATCCATACCAACACACTGACCATACAGACACACACAATACACCATCCACACTAACACACTGAGCATACTGACACACACAATACACCATCCATACTAACACACTGACCATACAGACACACACAATACACCATCCATACTAACACACTAACCATACTGACACACACAATACACCATCCATACTAACACACTGATCATACTGACACACACAATACACCATCCACACTAACACACTGACCATACTGACACACCCAATACACAAACCATACTAACACACTGACCACACTGACTCACACAATACACAAACCATACTAACACAATGACCACACTGAAAAACACAAAACACCATCCATACTAACACACTGACCATACAGACACACACAATACACCATCCATACTAACACACTTATCATACTGACACACACAATACACCATCCATACTAACACACTGATCATACTGACACACACAATACACCATCCATACTAACACACTGACCACACTGACACACACAGTACACCATCCATACTAACACACTGACCATACAGACACACACAATACACCATCCATAATAACACACTGACCACACTGACACACACAATACACCATCCATACTAACACACTGACCACACTGACACACACAATACACCATCCATAATAACACACTGACCACACTGAAACACACAGTACACCATCCATAATAACACACTGACCATACAGACACACTCAATACACCATCCATACTAACACACTGACCACACTGACACACTCAATACACCATCCATACTAACACACTGATCATACAGACACACACAATACACCATCCATAATAACACACTGATCATACAGACACACACAATACACCATCCATACTAACACACTGATCATACAGACACACCAAATACACCATCCATAATAACACACTGATCATACAGACACACACAATACACCATCCATACTAACACACTGAACTTACTGACACACTCAATACACCATCCATACCAACACACTGACCATACAGACACACACAATACACCATCCACACTAACACACTGAGCATACTGACACACACAATACACCATCCATACTAACACACTGACCATACAGACACACACAATACACCATCCATACTAACACACTGATCATACTGACACACACAATACACCATCCACACTAACACACTGACCATACTGACACAGCCAATACACAAACCATACTAACACACTGACCACACTGACTCACACAATACACAAACCATACTAACACAATGACCACACTGAAAAACACAAAACACCATCCATACTAACACACTGACCATACAGACACACACAATACACCATCCATACTAACACACTTATCATACTGACACACACAATACACCATCCATACTAACACACTGATCATACTGACACACACAATACACCATCCATACTAACACACTGATCATATTGACACACAATACACTATCCATACTAACACACTGATCATACTGACACACACAATACACCATCTATACTAACACACTGACCATACAGACACACACAATACACCATCCACACTAACACACTGATCATACAGACACACACAATACACCATCCATACTAACACACTGATCATACTGACACACCCAATACACCATCCATACTAACACACTGACCACACTGACACACACAGTACACCATCCATACTAACACACTGACCATACAGACACACACAATACACCATCTATACTAACACACTAACCATACTGACACACAATACACCATCCATAATAACACACTGACCACACTGACACACTCATTACACCATCCATACTAACACACTGACCACACTGAAACACACAGTACACCATCCATAATAACACACTGACCATACAGACACACACAATACACCATCCATACTAACACACTAACCATACTGACACACACAATACACCATCCATACTAACACACTGATCATACAGACACACACAATACACCATCCACACTAACACACTTATCATACTGACACACACAATACACCATCCATACTAACACACTGATCATACTGACACACACAATACACCATCCATACTAACACACTGATCATATTGACACACAATACACCATCCATACTAACACACTGACCACACTGACACACACAGTACACCATCCATACTAACACACTGACCATACAGACACACACAATACACCATCTATACTAACACACTAACCATACTGACACACAATACACCATCCATAATAACACACTGACCACACTGACACACTCAATACACCATCCATACTAACACACTGACCACACTGAAACACACAGTACACCATCCATAATAACACACTGACCATACAGACACACACAATACACCATCCATACTAACACACTGAACTTACTGACACACTCAATACACCATCCATAATAACACACTGACCATACAGACACACACAATACACCATCCATACTAACACACTGACCATACTGACACACACAATACACCATCCACACTAACACACTGACCACACTGACACACACAATACACCACCCATACTAACACACTGAGCATACTGACACACTCAATACACCATCCATACTAACACACTAACCATACTGACACACTCAATACACCATCCATACTAACACATTGATCATACAGACACACACAATACACCATCCACACTAACACACTAACCATACTGACACACAATATACAAACCATACTAACACACTGACCACACTGACAAACACAATACACCACCCATACTAACACACTGATCATACAGACACACACAATACACCATCCATACTAACACACTGATCATACTGATACACCCAATACACCATCCACACTAACACACTGACCATACTGACACACACAATACACCATCCATACTAACACACTGATCATATTGACACACAATACACCATCCATACTAACACACTGACCATACGGACACACACAATACTCCATCCATACTAACACACTGATCACACTGACACACACAATATACCATCCATACTAACACACTGACCACACTGACACAAGCAATACACCATCCATACCAACACACTGACCATACAGACACACACAATACACCACCCATACTAACACACTGACCATACAGACACACACAATACACCATCCATACTAACACACTGATCATACTGACACACACAATACACCATCCATACTAACACACTGACCACACTGACACACACAATACACCATCCATACTAACACACTGATCATACTGACACACACAATACACCATCCATACTAACACACTGATCATACTGACACACACAATACACCATCCATAATAACACACTGACCATACTGACACACACAATACACAAACCATACTAACACACTAACCATACTGACACACAATATACAAACCATACTAACACACTGACCATACTGACACACACAATACACCATCGATACTAACACAGTGACCACACTGACTCACACAATACACAAACCATACTAACACAATGACCACACTGACACACACAATACACCATCCATACTAACACACTAACCATACTGACACACACAATACACCATCCATACTAACACACTGATCATACTGACACACACAATACACCATCCATACTAACACACTGACCATACAGACACACACAATACACCATCCATACTAATAAACTGACCATACTGACACACACAATACACCATCGATTCTAACACACTGACCACACTGACACACAAAATACACAAACCATACTAACACACTGACCATACACACACACCCAAATCACCATCCATACTAACACACTGACCACACTGACACACCCAATACACCATCCATACTAACACACTGACCACACTGACACACACAATACACCACCCATACTAACACACTGACCATACAGACACACACAATACACCATCTATACTAATACACTGACCATACAGACACACACAATACACCATCCATACTAACACACTGAGCATACAGACACAACCAGTACACAAACCATACTAACACACTGACCATAGTGACACACACAATATACAAACCATACTAACACACTGACCATACTGACACACACAATACACCATCCATACTAACACACTGACCATACTGACACAACCAGTACACAAACCATACTAACACACTGACCATAGTGACACACACAATATACAAACCATACTAACACACTGACCATGCTGACACACACAATACACCATCGATACTAACACACTGACCACACTGACTCACACAATACACCATCCATACTAACACACTGACCCACACAATACACCATCCATACTAACACACTGACCATACAGACACACACAATACACCATCCATACTAACACACTGACCACACTGACACACACAATACACCATCCATACTAACACACTGATCATACTGACACACACAATACACCATCCATACTAACACACTGACCACACTGACACACACAATACACCATCCACACTAACACACTGACCATACAGACACACTCAATACACCATCCATACTAACACACTGACCACACTGACACACACAATACACCATCCATACTAACACACTGAGCATACTGACACACCCAATACACCATCCATACTAACACACTGACCACACTGACACACACAATACACCACCCATACTAACACACTGACCATACAGACACACACAATACACCATCTATACTAATACACTGACCATACAGACACACACAATACACCATCCATACTAACACACTGAGCATACAGACACACCCAATACACCATCCATCCTAACACACTGAACTTACTGACACACACAATACACCATCCATACTAACACACTGACCATACTGACACACACAATACACCATCCATACTAACACACTGATCATACTGACACACACAATACACCATCCATACTAACACACTGACCATACAGACACACACAATACACCATCCATACTAACACACTGAACTTACTGACACACACAATACACCATCCATAATAACACACTGATCATACAGACACAACCAGTACACAAACCATACTAACACACTGACCATAGTGACACACACAATATACAAACCATACTAACACACTGACCATACTGACACACACAATACACCATCCATACTAACACACTGACCACACTGACACACACAATACACAAACCATACTAACACACTGACCATACTGACACACACAATACAACATCCATACTAACACACTGACCATACAGACACACACAATACACCATCCTTACTAACACACTGACCACAGTGACTCACACAATACACAAACCATACTAACACAATGACCACACTGACAAACACAATAAACCATCCATACTAACACACTGACCCCTCTTACACACAAAATAATCCATCCATACTGACACACACAATACAACATCCATACTAACACACTGACCATACAGACACACACAATACACCATCCATACTAACACACTGACCACACTGACACACACAATACACCATCCATACTAACACACTGATCATACAGACACACACAATACACCATCGATACTAACACACTGACCATACAGACACACACAATACACCATCCATACTAACACACTGATCATACTGACACACCCAATACACCATCCATACTAACACACTGACCATACAGACACACACAATACACCACCCATACTAACACACTGACCACACTGACACACACAATACACCATCCACACTAACACACTGATCATACAGACACACACAATACACCATCCATACTAACACACTAACCATACTGACACACAATACACCATCCATACTAACACACTGATCATACTGACACACACAATACACCATCCATACTAACACACTGACCACACTGACACACACAATACACCACCCATACTAACACACTGACCACACTGAAACACACAATACACCATCCACACTAACACACTGACCATACAGACACACACAATACACCATCTATACTAACACACTAACCATACTGACACACAATACACCATCCATAATAACACACTGACCACACTGACACACGCAATACACCATCCATACTAACACACTGACCACACTGACACACACAATACACCATCCATACTAACACACTGACCACACTGACACACACAATACACCATCCATACTAACACACTGATCATACAGACACACACAATACACCATCCATACTAACACACTGACCATACTGACACAACCAGTACACAAACCATACTAACACACTAACCATACTGACACACACAATACACCATCCATACTAACACACTGATCATACTGACACACCCAATACACCATCCATAGTAACACACTGACCATACAGACACACACAATACACCATCCATACTAACACACTGATCATACTGACACACACAATACACCATCCATACTAACACACTGACCACACTGACTCACACAATACACCATCCATACTAACACACTGACCATACTGACACAACCAGTACACAAACCATACTAACACACTAAACATACTGACACACACAATACACCATCCATACTAACACACTGATCATACTGACACACCCAATACACCATCCATACTAACACACTGACCACACTGACACACACAATACACCATCCATACTAACACACTGATCATACTGACACACCCAATACACCATCCATACTAACACACTGACCATACAGACACACACAATACACCATCCATACTAACACACTGATCATACAGACACACACAATACACCATCCATACTAACACACTGATCATACTGACACACACAATACACCATCCATACTAACACACTGATCATACTGACACACCCAATACACCATCCATAGTAACACACTGACCATACAGACACACACAATACACAAACCATACTAACACACTAACCATACTGACACACACAATACACCATCCATACTAACACACTGATCATACTGACACACCCAATACACCATCCATAGTAACACACTGACCATACAGACACACACAATACACCATCCATACTAACACACTGATCATACTGACACACACAATACACCATCCATACTAACACACTGACCACACTGACTCACACAATACACCATCCATACTAACACACTGACCATACTGACACAACCAGTACACAAACCATACTAACACACTAAACATACTGACACACACAATACACCATCCATACTAACACACTGATCATACTGACACACCCAATACACCATCCATACTAACACACTGACCATACAGACACACACAATACACCATCCATACTAACACACTGATCATACTGACACACCCAATACACCATCCATACTAACACACTGACCATACAGACACACACAATACACCATCCATACTAACACACTGATCATACAGACACACACAATACACCATCCATACTAACACACTGAGCATACTGACACACCCAATACACCATCCATACTAACACACTGACCACACTGACACACACAATACACCATCCATACTAACACACTGACCATACTGACACAACCAGTACACAAACCATACTAACACACTTACCATAGTGACACACACAATATAGAAACCATACTAACACACTGACCATTCTGACACACACAATACACCATCGATACTAACACACTGACCACACTGACACACACAATACACAAACCATACTAACACAATGACCACACTGACACACACAATACACCATCCATACTAACACACTGACCATACAGACACACACAATACACCATCCTTACTAACACACTGACCACACTGACACGCACAATAAACCATCCATACTAACACACTGAACCCTCTTACACACAAAATAATCCATCCATACTGACACACAAAGTATGCCATCCATACTTACACACTGAGCACACTGACAAACACTACACACCATCCATACTAACACACTGACCACACTGACACACACAATACACCACCCATACTAACACACTGACCATACAGACACACACAATACACCATCCATACTAACACACTGAACTTAATGACACACACAATACACCATCCATACTAACACACTGACCATACTGACACACACAATACACCATCCATAATAACACACTAACCATACAGACACACACAATACACCATCCATACTAACACACTGAACTTACTGACACACTCAATACACCATCCATACCAACACACTGACCATACAGACACACACAATACACCATCCACACTAACACACTGAGCATACTGACACACACAATACACCATCCATACTAACACACTAACCATACTGACACACACAATACACCATCCATACTAACACACTGATCATACTGACACACACAATACACCATCCACACTAACACACTGACCATACTGACACACCCAATACACAAACCATACTAACACAC
Organism: Lepisosteus platostomus; assembly: GCF_059453375.1. Taxonomy (NCBI): domain Eukaryota; kingdom Metazoa; phylum Chordata; class Actinopteri; order Semionotiformes; family Lepisosteidae; genus Lepisosteus; species Lepisosteus platostomus. The sequence goes on from NC_142628.1 coordinate 17,123,242, forward strand.
TGACCACACTGACTCACACAATACACAAACCATACTAACACAATGACCACACTGAAAAACACAAAACACCATCCATACTAACACACTGACCATACAGACACACACAATACACCATCCATACTAACACACTTATCATACTGACACACACAATACACCATCCATACTAACACACTGATCATACTGACACACACAATACACCATCCATACTAACACACTGACCACACTGACACACACAGTACACCATCCATACTAACACACTGACCATACAGACACACACAATACACCATCTATACTAACACACTAACCATACTGACACACAATACACCATCCATAATAACACACTGACCACACTGACACACTCAATACACCATCCATACTAACACACTGACCACACTGAAACACACAGTACACCATCCATAATAACACACTGACCATACAGACACACACAATACACCATCCATATTAACACACTTATCATACTGACACACACAATACACCATCCATACTAACACACTGATCACACAGACACACACAATACACCATCCATAATAACACACTGATCATACAGACACACACAATACACCATCCATACTAACACACTGATCATACAGACACACCAAATACACCATCCATAATAACACACTGACCATACAGACACACACCATCCATACTAACACACTGAACTTACTGACACACTCAATACACCATCCATACCAACACACTGACCATACAGACACACACAATACACCATCCACACTAACACACTGAGCATACTGACACACACAATACACCATCCATACTAACACACTGACCATACAGACACACACAATACACCATCCATACTAACACACTGATCATACTGACACACACAATACACCATCCACACTAACACACTGACCATACTGACACAGCCAATACACAAACCATACTAACACACTGACCACACTGACTCACACAATACACAAACCATACTAACACAATGACCACACTGAAAAACACAAAACACCATCCATACTAACACACTGACCATACAGACACACACAATACACCATCCATACTAACACACTTATCATACTGACACACCCAATACACCGTCCATACTAACACACTGACCATACAGACACACACAATACACCATCCATACTAACACACTGACCACACTGACACACACAATACACCACCCATACTAACACACTGACCATACAGACACACACAATACACCACCCATACTAACACACTGATCATACTGACACACACAATACACCATCTATACTAACACACTGACCATACAGACACACACAATACACCATCCACACTAACACACTGACCACACTGACACACACAATACACCATCCATACTAACACACTGATCATACTGACACACCCAATACACCATCCATACTAACACACTGATCATACTGACACACACAATACACCATCTATACTAACACACTGACCATACAGACACACACAATACACCATCCACACTAACACACTGATCATACTGACACACTCAATACACCATCCATACTAACACACTGATCATACTGACACACTCAATACACCATCCATACTAACACACTGACCACACTGACACACACAGTACACCATCCATACTAACACACTGACCATACAGACACACACAATACACCATCTATACTAACACACTAACCATACTGACACACAATACACCATCCATAATAACACACTGACCACACTGACACACTCATTACACCATCCATACTAACACACTGACCATACTGACACACACAATACACCATCCATACTAACACACTGACCACACTGACACACACAGTACACCATCCATACTAACACACTGACCATACAGACACACACAATACACCATCTATACTAACACACTAACCATACTGACACACAATACACCATCCATAATAACACACTGACCATACTGAAACACACAGTACACCATCCATAATAACACACTGACCATACAGACACACACAATACACCATCCATACTAACACACTAACCATACTGACACACTCAATACACCATCCATACTAACACACTGATCATACAGACACACACAATACACCATCCACACTAACACACTTATCATACTGACACACACAATACACCATCCATACTAACACACTGATCATACTGACACACACAATACACCATCCATACTAACACACTGATCATATTGACACACAATACACCATCCATACTAACACACTGACCACACTGACACACACAGTACACCATCCATACTAACACACTGACCATACAGACACACACAATACACCATCTATACTAACACACTAACCATACTGACACACAATACACCATCCATAATAACACACTGACCACACTGACACACTCAATACACCATCCATACTAACACACTGACCACACTGAAACACACAATACACCATCCATACTAACACACTGAACTTACTGACACACTCAATACACCATCCATAATAACACACTGACCATACAGACACACACAATACACCATCCATACTAACACACTAACCATACAGACACACACAATACACCATCCATAATAACACACTGACCACACTGACACACTCAATACACCATCCATACTAACACACTGATCATACAGACACACACAATACACCATCCACACTAACACACTAACCATACTGACACACAATATACAAACCATACTAACACACTGACCACACTGACAAACACAATACACCACCCATACTAACACACTGATCATACAGACACACCAAATACACCATCCATAATAACACACTGACCATACAGACACACACAATACACCATCCATACTAACACACTGACCACACTGACACACACAATACACCATCCATACTAACACACTGATCATACTGATACACCCAATACACCATCCACACTAACACACTGACCATACTGACACACACAATACACCATCCATACTAACACACTGATCATATTGACACACAATACACCATCCATACTAACACACTGACCATACGGACACACACAATACTCCATCCATACTAACACACTGATCACACTGACACACACAATACACCATCCATACTAACACACTGACCACACTGACACAAGCAATACACCATCCATACCAACACACTGACCATACAGACACACACAATACACCACCCATACTAACACACTGACCATACAGACACACACAATACACCATCCATACTAACACACTGATCATACTGACACACACAATACACCATCCATACTAACACACTGACCACACTGACACACACAATACACCATCCATACTAACACACTGATCATACTGACACACACAATACACCATCCATACTAACACACTGAGCATACTGACACACACAATACACCATCCATACTAACAAACTGATCATACTGACACACACAATACACCATCCATAATAACACACTGACCATACTGACACACACAATACACAAACCATACTAACACACTAACCATACTGACACACAATATACAAACCATACTAACACACTGACCATACTGACACACACAATACACCATCGATTCTAACACACTGACCACACTGACACACAAAATACACAAACCATACTAACACACTGACCATACAGACACACCCAAATCACCATCCATACTAACACACTGATCATACTGACACACACAATACACCATCCTTACTAACACACTGACCATACTGACACACACAATACACCATCCTTACTAACACACTGATCATACTGACACCCACAATGCACCATCCATACTAACACACTGACCATACATACACACACAATACACCATCTATACTAATACACTGACCATACAGACACACACAATACACCATCCATACTAACACACTGACCACACTGACACACACAATACACCACCCATACTAACACACTGATCATACTGACACACCCAATACACCATCCATACTAACACACTGACCACACTGACACACACAATACACCACCCATACTAACACACTGACCATACAGACACACACAATACACCATCTATACTAATACACTGACCATACAGACACACACAATACACCATCCATACTAACACACTGAGCATACAGACACAACCAGTACACAAACCATACTAACACACTGACCATAGTGACACACACAATATACAAACCATACTAACACACTGACCATACTGACACACACAATACACCATCCATACTAACACACTGACCATACTGACACACACAATACACCATCCATATTAACACACTTATCATACTGACACACACAATACACCATCCATACTAACACACTGATCACACAGACACACACAATACACCATCCATAATAACACACTGATCATACAGACACACACAATACACCATCCATACTAACACACTGATCATACAGACACACCAAATACACCATCCATAATAACACACTGACCATACAGACACACACCATCCATACTAACACACTGAACTTACTGACACACTCAATACACCATCCATACCAACACACTGACCATACAGACACACACAATACACCATCCACACTAACACACTGAGCATACTGACACACACAATACACCATCCATACTAACACACTGACCATACAGACACACACAATACACCATCCATACTAACACACTGATCATACTGACACACACAATACACCATCCACACTAACACACTGACCATACTGACACAGCCAATACACAAACCATACTAACACACTGACCACACTGACTCACACAATACACAAACCATACTAACACAATGACCACACTGAAAAACACAAAACACCATCCATACTAACACACTGACCATACAGACACACACAATACACCATCCATACTAACACACTTATCATACTGACACACCCAATACACCATCCATACTAACACACTGACCATACAGACACACACAATACACCATCCATACTAACACACTGACCACACTGACACACACAATACACCACCCATACTAACACACTGACCATACAGACACACACAATACACCACCCATACTAACACACTGATCATACTGACACACACAATACACCATCTATACTAACACACTGACCATACAGACACACACAATACACCATCCACACTAACACACTGACCACACTGACACACACAATACACCATCCATACTAACACACTGATCATACTGACACACCCAATACACCATCCATACTAACACACTGATCATACTGACACACACAATACACCATCTATACTAACACACTGACCATACAGACACACACAATACACCATCCACACTAACACACTGATCATACTGACACACTCAATACACCATCCATACTAACACACTGATCATACTGACACACTCAATACACCATCCATACTAACACACTGACCACACTGACACACACAGTACACCATCCATACTAACACACTGACCATACAGACACACACAATACACCATCTATACTAACACACTAACCATACTGACACACAATACACCATCCATAATAACACACTGACCACACTGACACACTCATTACACCATCCATACTAACACACTGACCATACTGACACACACAATACACCATCCATACTAACACACTGACCATACTGACACACACAATACACCATCCATACTAACACACTGACCACACTGACACACACAATACACCATCCATACTAACACACTGATCATACAGACACACACAATACACCATCGATACTAACACACTGACCATACAGACACACACAATACACCATCCACACTAACACACTTATCATACTGACACACACAATACACCATCCATACTAACACACTGATCATACTGACACACACAATACACCATCCATACTAACACACTGATCATATTGACACACAATACACCATCCATACTAACACACTGACCACACTGACACACACAGTACACCATCCATACTAACACACTGACCATACAGACACACACAATACACCATCTATACTAACACACTAACCATACTGACACACAATACACCATCCATAATAACACACTGACCACACTGACACACTCAATACACCATCCATACTAACACACTGACCACACTGAAACACACAATACACCATCCATACTAACACACTGAACTTACTGACACACTCAATACACCATCCATAATAACACACTGACCATACAGACACACACAATACACCATCCATACTAACACACTAACCATACAGACACACACAATACACCATCCATAATAACACACTGACCACACTGACACACTCAATACACCATCCATACTAACACACTGATCATACAGACACACACAATACACCATCCACACTAACACACTAACCATACTGACACACAATATACAAACCATACTAACACACTGACCACACTGACAAACACAATACACCACCCATACTAACACACTGATCATACAGACACACCAAATACACCATCCATAATAACACACTGACCATACAGACACACACAATACACCATCCATACTAACACACTGACCACACTGACACACACAATACACCATCCATACTAACACACTGATCATACTGATACACCCAATACACCATCCACACTAACACACTGACCATACTGACACACACAATACACCATCCATACTAACACACTGATCATATTGACACACAATACACCATCCATACTAACACACTGACCATACGGACACACACAATACTCCATCCATACTAACACACTGATCACACTGACACACACAATACACCATCCATACTAACACACTGACCACACTGACACAAGCAATACACCATCCATACCAACACACTGACCATACAGACACACACAATACACCACCCATACTAACACACTGACCATACAGACACACACAATACACCATCCATACTAACACACTGATCATACTGACACACACAATACACCATCCATACTAACACACTGACCACACTGACACACACAATACACCATCCATACTAACACACTGATCATACTGACACACACAATACACCATCCATACTAACACACTGAGCATACTGACACACACAATACACCATCCATACTAACAAACTGATCATACTGACACACACAATACACCATCCATAATAACACACTGACCATACTGACACACACAATACACAAACCATACTAACACACTAACCATACTGACACACAATATACAAACCATACTAACACACTGACCATACTGACACACACAATACACCATCGATTCTAACACACTGACCACACTGACACACAAAATACACAAACCATACTAACACACTGACCATACAGACACACCCAAATCACCATCCATACTAACACACTGATCATACTGACACACACAATACACCATCCTTACTAACACACTGACCATACTGACACACACAATACACCATCCTTACTAACACACTGATCATACTGACACCCACAATGCACCATCCATACTAACACACTGACCATACATACACACACAATACACCATCTATACTAATACACTGACCATACAGACACACACAATACACCATCCATACTAACACACTGACCACACTGACACACACAATACACCACCCATACTAACACACTGATCATACTGACACACCCAATACACCATCCATACTAACACACTGACCACACTGACACACACAATACACCACCCATACTAACACACTGACCATACAGACACACACAATACACCATCTATACTAATACACTGACCATACAGACACACACAATACACCATCCATACTAACACACTGAGCATACAGACACAACCAGTACACAAACCATACTAACACACTGACCATAGTGACACACACAATATACAAACCATACTAACACACTGACCATACTGACACACACAATACACCATCCATACTAACACACTGACCATACTGACACAACCAGTACACAAACCATACTAACACACTGACCATAGTGACACACACAATATACAAACCATACTAACACACTGACCATGCTGACACACACAATACACCATCGATACTAACACACTGACCACACTGACTCACACAATACACCATCCATACTAACACACTGACCCACACAATACACCATCCATACTAACACACTGACCATACAGACACACACAATACACCATCCATACTAACACACTGACCACACTGACACACACAATACACCATCCATACTAACACACTGATCATACTGACACACACAATACACCATCCATACTAACACACTGACCACACTGACACACACAATACACCATCCACACTAACACACTGACCATACAGACACACTCAATACACCATCCATACTAACACACTGACCACACTGACACACACAATACACCATCCATACTAACACACTGAGCATACTGACACACACAATACACCATCCATACTAACACACTGACCACACTGACACACCCAATACACCATCCATACTAACACACTGATCATACTGACACACACAATACACCATCCATACTAACACACTGACCACACTGACACACACAATACACCATCCATACTAACACACTGACCACACTGACACACACAATACACCACCCATACTAAAACACTGATCATACTGACACACACAATACACCATCCATACTAACACACTGACCACACTGACACACACAATACACCATCCATACTAACACACTGACCACACTGACACACACAATACACCACCCATACTAACACACTGATCATACAGACACACACAATACACCATCCATACTAACACACTGATCATACAGACACACACAATACACCATCGATACTAACACACTGACCATACAGACACACACAATACACCATCCATACTAACACACTGATCATACTGACACACCCAATACACCATCCATACTAACACACTGACCACACTGACACACACAATACACCATCCATACTAACACACTGATCATACTGACACACCCAATACACCATCCATACTAACACACTGATCATACTGACACACACAATACACCATCCATACTAACACACTGACCATACAGACACACACAATACACCATCCATACTAACACACTGACCACACTGACACACCCAATACACCATCGATACTAACACACTGACCACACTGACACACACAATACACCATCCATACTAACACACTGATCATACTGACACACACAATACACCATCCATACTAACACACTGATCATACTGACACACACAATACACCATCCATACTAACACACTGACCATACAGACACACACAATACACCATCCATACTAACACACTGACCACACTGACACACACAATACACCATCCATACTAACACACTGACCACACTGACACACACAATACACCACCCATACTAACACACTGACCATACAGACACACACAATACACCATCTATACTAACACACTAACCATACTGACACACAATACACCATCCATAATAACACACTGACCACACTGACACACGCAATACACCATCCATACTAACACACTGAACTTACTGACACACACAATACACCATCCATACTAACACACTGACCATACTGACACAACCAGTACACAAACCATACTAACACACTAACCATACTGACACACACAATACACCATCCATACTAACACACTGATCATACAGACACACACAATACACCATCCATACTAACACACTGACCACACTGACACACACAATACACCATCCATACTAACACACTGAGCATACTGACACACCCAATACACCATCCATACTAACACACTGACCACACTGACACACACAATACACCATCGATACTAACACACTGACCACACTGACACACACAATACACCATCCATACTAACACACTGATCATACAGACACACACAATACACCATCCATAATAACACACTGATCATACAGACACACACAATACACCATCCATACTAACACACTAACCATACTGACTCACCCAATACACCATCCATCCTAACACACTGAACATATCGACACACACAATACACCATCCATACTAACACACTGACCATACTGACACAACCAGTACACAAACCATACTAACACACTTACCATAGTGACACACACAATATACAAACCATACTAACACACTGACCATGCTGACACACACAATACACCATCGATACTAACACACTGACCACACTGACACACACAATACACAAACCATACTAACACAATGACCACACTGACACACACAATACACCATCCATACTAACACACTGACCATACAGACACACACAATACACCATCCTTACTAACACACTGACCACACTGACACGCACAATAAACCATCCATACTAACACACTGAACCCTCTTACACACAAAATAATCCATCCATACTGACACACAAAGTATGCCATCCATACTTACACACTGAGCACACTGACAAACACTACACACCATCCATACTAACACACTGACCACACTGACACACACAATACACCACCCATACTAACACACTGACCATACAGACACACACAATACACCATCCATACTAACACACTGAACTTAATGACACACACAATACACCATCCATACTAACACACTGACCATACTGACACACACAATACACCATCCATAATAACACACTAACCATACAGACACACACAATACACCATCCATACTAACACACTGAACTTACTGACACACTCAATACACCATCCATACCAACACACTGACCATACAGACACACACAATACACCATCGATACTAACACACTGACCATACAGACACACACAATACACCATCCACACTAACACACTGAGCATACTGACACACACAATACACCATCCATACTAACACACTGACCATACAGACACACACAATACACCATCCATACTAACACACTAACCATACTGACACACACAATACACCATCCATACTAACACACTGATCATACTGACACACACAATACACCATCCATACTAACACACTGATCATACAGACACACACAATACACCATCCATACTAACACACTGACCACACTGACACACACAATACACCATCCATACTAACACACTGACCACACTGACACACACAATACACCACCCATACTAACACACTGACCATACAGACACACACAATACACCATCCATAATAACACACTGACCACACTGACACACGCAATACACCATCCATACTAACACACTGAACTTACTGACACACACAATACACCATCCATACTAACACACTGACCATACTGACACAACCAGTACACAAACCATACTAACACACTAACCATACTGACACACACAATACACCATCCATACTAACACACTGATCATACAGACACACACAATACACCATCCATACTAACACACTGACCACACTGACACACACAATACACCATCCATACTAACACAATGACCACACTGACACACACAATACACCATCCATACTAACACACTGACCATACAGACACACACAATACACCATCCTTACTAACACACTGACCACACTGACACGCACAATAAACCATCCATACTAACACACTGAACCCTCTTACACACAAAATAATCCATCCATACTGACACACAAAGTATGCCATCCATACTTACACACTGAGCACACTGACAAACACTACACACCATCCATACTAACACACTGACCACACTGACACACACAATACACCACCCATACTAACACACTGACCATACAGACACACACAATACACCATCCATACTAACACACTGAACTTAATGACACACACAATACACCATCCATACTAACACACTGACCATACTGACACACACAATACACCATCCATAATAACACACTAACCATACAGACACACACAATACACCATCCATACTAACACACTGAACTTACTGACACACTCAATACACCATCCATACCAACACACTGACCATACAGACACACACAATACACCATCGATACTAACACACTGACCATACAGACACACACAATACACCATCCACACTAACACACTGAGCATACTGACACACACAATACACCATCCATACTAACACACTGACCATACAGACACACACAATACACCATCCATACTAACACACTAACCATACTGACACACACAATACACCATCCATACTAACACACTGATCATACTGACACACACAATACACCATCCATACTAACACACTGATCATACAGACACACACAATACACCATCCATACTAACACACTGACCACACTGACACACACAATACACCATCCATACTAACACACTGACCACACTGACACACACAATACACCACCCATACTAACACACTGACCATACAGACACACACAATACACCATCCATAATAACACACTGACCACACTGACACACGCAATACACCATCCATACTAACACACTGAACTTACTGACACACACAATACACCATCCATACTAACACACTGACCATACTGACACAACCAGTACACAAACCATACTAACACACTAACCATACTGACACACACAATACACCATCCATACTAACACACTGATCATACAGACACACACAATACACCATCCATACTAACACACTGACCACACTGACACACACAATACACCATCCATACTAACACACTGAGCATACTGACACACCCAATACACCATCCATACTAACACACTGACCACACTGACACACACAATACACCATCGATACTAACACACTGACCACACTGACACACAATACACCATCCATACTAACACACTGATCATACAGACACACACAATACACCATCCATAATAACACACTGATCATACAGACACACACAATACACCATCCATACTAACACACTTACCATACTGACTCACCCAATACACCATCCATCCTAACACACTGAACATATCGACACACACAATACACCATCCATACTAACACACTGACCATACTGACACAACCAGTACACAAACCATACTAACACACTTACCATAGTGACACACACAATATACAAACCATACTAACACACTGACCATGCTGACACACACAATACACCATCGATACTAACACACTGACCACACTGACACACACAATACACAAACCATACTAACACAATGACCACACTGACACACACAATACACCATCCATACTAACACACTGACCATACAGACACACACAATACACCATCCTTACTAACACACTGACCACACTGACACGCACAATAAACCATCCATACTAACACACTGAACCCTCTTACACACAAAATAATCCATCCATACTGACACACAAAGTATGCCATCCATACTTACACACTGAGCACACTGACAAACACTACACACCATCCATACTAACACACTGACCACACTGACACACACAATACACCACCCATACTAACACACTGACCATACAGACACACACAATACACCATCCATACTAACACACTGAACTTAATGACACACACAATACACCATCCATACTAACACACTGACCATACTGACACACACAATACACCATCCATAATAACACACTAACCATACAGACACACACAATACACCATCCATACTAACACACTGAACTTACTGACACACTCAATACACCATCCATACCAACACACTGACCATACAGACACACACAATACACCATCGATACTAACACACTGACCATACAGACACACACAATACACCATCCACACTAACACACTGAGCATACTGACACACACAATACACCATCCATACTAACACACTGACCATACAGACACACACAATACACCATCCATACTAACACACTAACCATACTGACACACACAATACACCATCCATACTAACACACTGATCATACTGACACACACAATACACCATCCACACTAACACACTGACCATACTGACACACCCAATACACAAACCATACTAACACACTGACCACACTGACTCACACAATACACAAACCATACTAACACAATGACCACACTGAAAAACACAAAACACCATCCATACTAACACACTGACCATACAGACACACACAATACACCATCCATACTAACACACTTATCATACTGACACACACAATACACCATCCATACTAACACACTGATCATACTGACACACACAATACACCATCCATACTAACACACTGACCACACTGACACACACAGTACACCATCCATACTAACACACTGACCATACAGACACACACAATACACCATCTATACTAACACACTAACCATACTGACACACAATACACCATCCATAATAACACACTGACCACACTGACACACTCAATACACCATCCATACTAACACACTGACCACACTGAAACACACAGTACACCATCCATAATAACACACTGACCATACAGACACACACAATACACCATCCATACTAACACACTGACCACACTGACACACACAATACACCATCCATACTAACACACTGATCATACAGACACACCAAATACACCATCCATAATAACACACTGACCATACAGACACACACAATACACCATCCATAATAACACACTGACCATACTGACACACTCAATACACCATCCATACTAATACACTAACCATACTGACACACACAATACACCACCCATACTAACACACTGACCATACTGACACACACAGTACACCATCCATACTAACACACTGACCATACTGACACACACAATACACCATCCATACTAACACACTGATCATATTGACACACAATACACCATCCATACTAACATACTGACCATACGGACACACACAATACACCATCCATACTAACACACTGATCACACTGACACACACAATACACCATCCATACTAACACACTGACCACACTGACACAAACAATACACCATCCATACCAACACACTGATCATACTGACACACACAATACACCATCCATACTAACACACTGACCACACTGACACACACAATACACCATCCATACTAACACACTGATCATACTGACACACACAATACACCATCCATACTAACACACTGATCATACTGACACACACAATACACCATCCATACTAACACACTGACCACACTGACACACACAATACACCATCCATACTAACACACTGACCATACAGACACACACAATACACCATCTATACTAATACACTGACCATACTGACACACACAATACACAAACCATACTAACACACTAACCATACTGACACACAATATACAAACCATACTAACACACTGACCATACTGACACACACAATACACCATCGATACTAACACACTGACCACACTGACTCACACAATACACAAACCATACTAACACAATGACCACACTGACACACACAATACACCATCCATACTAACACACTAACCATACTGACACACACAATACACCATCCATACTAATACACTGACCATACAGACACACACAATACACCATCCATACTAACGCACTGACCACACTGACACACACAATACACCATCCATACTAACACACTGACCACACTGAAACACACAGTACACCATCCATACTAACACACTGACCATACAGACACAGACAATACTCCATCCATACTAACACACTGACCACACTGACACACACAATACACCATCCATACTAATAAACTGACCATACTGACACACACAATACACCATCGATTCTAACACACTGACCACACTGACACACAAAATACACAAACCATACTAACACACTGACCATACAGACACACCCAAATCACCATCCATACTAACACACTGATCATACTGACACACACAATACACCATCCATACTAACACACTGACCATACTGACACACACAATACACCATCCATACTAACACACTGATCATACTGACACACACAATACACCATCCATACTAACACACTGACCACACTGACACACACAATACACCATCCACACTAACACACTGATCATACAGACACACCCAATACACCATCGATTCTAACACACTGACCACACTGACACACACAATACACCATCCATACTAATAAACTGACCATACTGACACACACAATACACCATCGATTCTAACACACTGACCACACTGACACACAAAATACACAAACCATACTAACACACTGACCATACAGACACACCCAAATCACCATCCATACTAACACACTGATCATACTGACACACACAATACACCATCCATACTAACACACTGACCATACTGACACACACAATACACCACCCATACTAACACACTGATCATACTGACACACACAATACACCATCCACACTAACACACTGACCACACTGACACACACAATACACCATCCATACCAACACACTGACCATACAGACACACACAATACACCACCCATACTAACACACTGACCATACAGACACACACAATACACCATCCATACTAACACACTGACCACACTGACACACCCAATACACCATCGATACTAACACACTGACCATACTGACACACACAATACACCATCCATACTAACACACTGATCATACTGACACACACAATACACCATCCATACTAACACACTGACCACACTGACACACACAATACACCATCCACACTAACACACTGATCATACAGACACACCCAATACACCATCGATTCTAACACACTGACCACACTGACACACACAATACACCATCCATACTAACACACTGAGCATACTGACACACACAATACACCACCCATACTAACACACTGACCACACTGACACACACAATACACCATCCATACTAACACACTGACCATACAGACACACCCAATACACCATCCATCCTAACACACTGAACTTACTGACACACACAATACACCATCCATAATAACACACTGATCATACAGACACAAC
Organism: Lepisosteus platostomus; assembly: GCF_059453375.1. Classification (NCBI taxonomy): domain Eukaryota; kingdom Metazoa; phylum Chordata; class Actinopteri; order Semionotiformes; family Lepisosteidae; genus Lepisosteus; species Lepisosteus platostomus. The sequence goes on from NC_142628.1 coordinate 17,139,875, forward strand.
CAGTACACAAACCATACTAACACACTGACCATAGTGACACACACAATATACAAACCATACTAACACACTGACCATACTGACACACACAATACACCATCCATACTAACACACTGACCATACTGACACAACCAGTACACAAACCATACTAACACACTGACCATAGTGACACACACAATATACAAACCATACTAACACACTGACCATGCTGACACACACAATACACCATCGATACTAACACACTGACCACACTGACACACACAATACACAAACCATACTAACACAATGACCACACTGACACACACAATACACCATCCATACTAACACACTGACCATACAGACACACACAATACACCATCCTTACTAACACACTGACCACACTGACTCACACAATACACAAACCATACTAACACAATGACCACACTGACAAACACAATAAACCATCCATAATAACACACTGACCACACTGACACACACAATACACCATCCATACTAACACACTGAACTTACTGACACACACAATATACCATCCATACTAACACACTGACCATACTGACACAACCAGTACACAAACCATACTAACACACTAACCATACTGACACACACAATACACCATCCATACTAACACACTGATCATACAGACACACACAATACACCATCCATAATAACACACTGATCATACAGACACACACAATACACCATCCATACTAACACACTAACCATACTGACTCACCCAATACACCATCCATCCTAACACACTGAACATATCGACACACACAATACACCATCCATACTAACACACTGACAATACTGACACAACCAGTACACAAACCATACTAACACACTTACCATAGTGACCCACACAATATACAAACCATACTAACACACTGACCATGCTGACACACACAATACACCATCGATACTAACACACTGACCACACTGACACACACAATACACAAACCATACTAACACAATGACCACACTGACACACACAATACACCATCCATACTAACACACTGACCATACAGACACACACAATACACCATCCTTACTAACACACTGACCACACTGACACGCACAATAAACCATCCATACTAACACACTGACCCTTCTTACACACAAAATAATCCATCCATACTGACACACAAAGTATGCCATCCATACTTACACACTGAGCACACTGACAAACACCACACACCATCCATACTAACACACTGAGCATACTGACACACCCAATACACCATCCATACTAACACACTGACCACACTGACACACACAATACACCACCCATACTAACACACTGACCATACAGACACACACAATACACCATCTATACTAATACACTGACCATACAGACACACACAATACACCATCCATCCTAACACACTGAACTTACTGACACACACAATACACCATCCATAATAACACACTGATCATACAGACACAACCAGTACACAAACCATACTAACACACTGACCATAGTGACACACACAATATACAAACCATACTAACACACTGACCATACTGACACACACAATACACCATCCATACTAACACACTGACCATACTGACACAACCAGTACACAAACCATACTAACACACTGACCATAGTGACACACACAATATACAAACCATACTAACACACTGACCATGCTGACAAACACAATACACCATCGATACTAACACACTGACCACACTGACACACACAATACACAAACCATACTAACACAATGACCACACTGACACACACAATACACCATCCATACTAACACACTGACCATACAGACACACACAATACACCATCCTTACTAACACACTGACCACACTGACTCACACAATACACAAACCATACTAACACAATGACCACACTGACAAACACAATAAACCATCCATACTAACACACTGACCCCTCTTACACACAAAATAATCCATCCATACTGACACACACAATACAACATCCATACTAACACACTGACCATACAGACACACACAATACACCATCCATACTAACACACTGACCACACTGACACACACAATACACCATCCATACTAACACACTGATCATACAGACACACACAATACACCATCGATACTAACACACTGACCATACAGACACACACAATACACCATCGATACTAACACACTGACCATACAGACACACCCAATACACCATCCATACTAACACACTGATCATACAGACACACACAATACACCATCGATACTAACACACTGACCATACAGACACACACAATACACCATCCATACTAACACACTGATCATACTGACACACACAATACACCATCCATACTAACACACTGACCACACTGACACACACAATACACCACCCATACTAACACACTGACCATACAGACACACACAATACACCATCTATACTAACACACTAACCATACTGACACACAATACACCATCCATAATAACACACTGACCACACTGACACACACAATACACCATCCATACTAACACACTGAACTTACTGACAGACACAATATACCATCCATACTAACACACTGACCATACTGACACAACCAGTACACAAACCATACTAACACACTAACCATACTGACACACACAATACACCATCCATACTAACACACTGATCATACAGACATACACAATACACCATCCATACTAACACACTGACCACACTGACACACACAGTACACCATCCATACTAACACACTGACCACACTGACACACACAATACACCATCCATACTAACACACTGACCACACTGACACACACAATACACCACCCATACTAACACACTAACCATACTGACTCACCCAATACACCATCCATCCTAACACACTGAACATATCGACACACACAATACACCATCCATACTAACACACTGACAATACTGACACAACCAGTACACAAACCATACTAACACACTTACCATAGTGACACACACAATATACAAACCATACTAACACACTGACCATGCTGACACACACAATACACCATCGATACTAACACACTGACCACACTGACACACACAATACACAAACCATACTAACACAATGACCACACTGACACACACAATACACCATCCATACTAACACACTGACCATACAGACACACACAATACACCATCCTTACTAACACACTGACCACACTGACACGCACAATAAACCATCCATACTAACACACTGACCCTTCTTACACACAAAATAATCCATCCATACTGACACACAAAGTATGCCATCCATACTTACACACTGAGCACACTGACAAACACCACACACCATCCATACTAACACACTGAGCATACTGACACACCCAATACACCATCCATACTAACACACTGACCACACTGACACACACAATACACCACCCATACTAACACACTGACCATACAGACACACACAATACACCATCTATACTAATACACTGACCATACAGACACACACAATACACCATCCATCCTAACACACTGAACTTACTGACACACACAATACACCATCCATAATAACACACTGATCATACAGACACAACCAGTACACAAACCATACTAACACACTGACCATAGTGACACACACAATATACAAACCATACTAACACACTGACCATACTGACACACACAATACACCATCCATACTAACACACTGACCATACTGACACAACCAGTACACAAACCATACTAACACACTGACCATAGTGACACACACAATATACAAACCATACTAACACACTGACCATGCTGACACACACAATACACTATCGATACTAACACACTGACCACACTGACACACACAATACACAAACCATACTAACACAATGACCACACTGACACACACAATACACCATCCATACTAACACACTGACCATACAGACACACACAATACACCATCCTTACTAACACACTGACCACACTGACTCACACAATACACAAACCATACTAACACAATGACCACACTGACAAACACAATAAACCATCCATACTAACACACTGACCCCTCTTACACACAAAATAATCCATCCATACTGACACACACAATACAACATCCATACTAACACACTGACCATACAGACACACACAATACACCATCCATACTAACACACTGACCACACTGACACACACAATACACCATCCATACTAACACACTGATCATACAGACACACACAATACACCATCGATACTAACACACTGACCATACAGACACACACAATACACCATCGATACTAACACACTGACCATACAGACACACCCAATACACCATCCATACTAACACACTGATCATACAGACACACACAATACACCATCGATACTAACACACTGACCATACAGACACACACAATACACCATCCATACTAACACACTGATCATACTGACACACCCAATACACCATCCATACTAACACACTGATCATACTGACACACACAATACACCATCCATACTAACACACTGACCACACTGACACACACAATACACCACCCATACTAACACACTGACCATACAGACACACACAATACACCATCTATACTAACACACTAACCATACTGACACACAATACACCATCCATAATAACACACTGACCACACTGACACACACAATACACCATCCATACTAACACACTGAACTTACTGACACACACAATATACCATCCATACTAACACACTGACCATACTGACACAACCAGTACACAAACCATACTAACACACTAACCATACTGACACACACAATACACCATCCATACTAACACACTGATCATACAGACATACACAATACACCATCCATACTAACACACTGACCACACTGACACACACAGTACACCATCCATACTAACACACTGACCACACTGACACACACAATACACCATCCATACTAACACACTGACCACACTGACACACACAATACACCACCCATACTAACACACTAACCATACTGACTCACCCAATACACCATCCATCCTAACACACTGAACATATCGACACACACAATACACCATCCATACTAACACACTGACAATACTGACACAACCAGTACACAAACCATACTAACACACTTACCATAGTGACACACACAATATACAAACCATACTAACACACTGACCATGCTGACACACACAATACACCATCGATACTAACACACTGACCACACTGACACACACAATACACAAACCATACTAACACAATGACCACACTGACACACACAATACACCATCCATACTAACACACTGACCATACAGACACACACAATACACCATCCATACTAACACACTGACCCCTCTTACACACAAAATAATCCATCCATACTGACACACAAAGTATGCCATCCATACTTACACACTGAGCACACTGACAAACACCACACACCATCCATACTAACACACTGACCATACTGACACACACAATACACCATCCATACCAACAGACTGATCATACTGACACACTCAATACACCATCCATACTAACACACTGACCACAGTGACACACACAATACACCATCCATACTAACACACTGATCAAACTGATTAAAAAAATACAGTATCCATACTGAAATAGTGCACACTACACACACTAACTGTACTAACGCTCTGGACTCACTGACACATTAACTATCCAAATACACTAGTCACACTAACACACAATTCTAACACAGTACTCGTACTAATTATATTAATACACTTTACTGATGCACTCATCGCACTAACAATCTCTATCATAATAAACTGTATGTTATATAGCGCCTTTAAAGGTGGTTTCTAAAAAGCGCTTTATAGAACGACAACACCAGCAATACAGAAATACACAAGTTGTGCACAGTGAGGATACAGAGTGAGAGAAGACAGCAGATGGATGTACTGAATCCAGCAGGAGCAGAGGGATACAGAGCAGAACCAGTGAAGTAAAGGCTCTTCTACAGGAGCAGGTTTGAAGTTTGAAGGAGTTTAGAGAAGGAGACCCTCTGATATCCTTGGGGAGACAGATCCAGAGCTCTGGGGCGCAGCAGGAGAAGGGCCTGTCACCCACAGAGTGTAGATGGGCTTGGGGGACAGACAGGAGACCAGAATCAGAGGAGCGAAGGTCGCGAGGTCAGGAGTAAGATGACAGTAGCTCAGACAGGTACTGAGGTGCCATGCAGAGCCTTATAGCTGAGCAGGAGGATCTTGAAGTCAACACAGTTTGACAGGAAGCCAGTGCAAGGACTCCAGGACAGGAGTAATGTGATCACTTGCACCAGACCTGGTCAGGATTCCGGCTTCTGAGTTTTGGACATACTGGAGTTTGTTCAATGTGGATTTAGAAACCCCAGCGAGTAGAGCATTACAGTAATTGATTCGGGAGAACACAAATGTGTTGATCAGCTTTTCAGCCACAGCTGGTGATGACATAGGACATAGGCTAGTGATATTTCTGAGGAGAAAGAAAGATGTTTTGACAATATGTTGCACATTCAAATATCACCCCCGAGTGTTTCAGTTTAGACTGAAGCTCAAGTACAGTACCGTCCACAGAGAGGACGGTACTGGCTTTACAAAGCTGATGAGGGCCAATACGCATGGCTCTGGTCTTGTCACTGTTTAGATCAGGGGTGTCAAACTCATTTTAAGGGGGCCAAACTAACAACATTTAATCATGTCGCGGGCCACACCTGCAGAGATAAATACGGATTCGAGTTTTATTATAAATTTGTTCCACATATGCAAGTGAATGTAGCCTATACAAACAAAATATTGCTTCAGTATTCATAAAAGAAAATGTATTCAAGATAAAAATAAGATCAAACATTTTAGGTCGTTCTTGGCACGGTAACTATATTGCACAAAGTCAAATACGGATAAGGTCTACATCACAAACTGTTAGACTACCGTTGCTCTGCCAAAGCTTTTCTTTGATGGAATAAAGTCTATTCTGGGCATAAAAACCTGGACGGCAAGTGAAAACGCAATAAATTCCTTCGCTTGCTCTGAAACGATCGATCGCTGGCGATCTCGTCCACGCGTGTTTGCAAGAGCAGGCCCTGTCTTCCCTGACTCCTAACAGGCACCGCTTGAGAACATCGCCGCCCTGACAGCGGTCTCCCTGATTTCGCTATTTCTTCAGCCGCGACGAGACGCGCCTTCACCACAGTTCCGTGTCACCAGCACTACTGCTAGATTCACGGCGCTCTCTGTGTAACCGTAGCCAATCGAATGGGTTTTCCTCCGGAGGGCAGGGCGGGGCAGGGCGGGGCGGGGCAGCGCGTTAATACCCCGCTGTCGCGTGGGGCGGGGGAGACTGGCACAGCAGACCGGGGGAAGTCTTGCGTGGGCGGGGCTAGAAGGGTGAGTCTGACACACGTAGTTTAGATGAAGTCATCTAAGTGCAGTTAGTGCAGAGATGCAGTTAGAGAAAACACACTACACACAGTAGCTATACTAACACACTACACAAACACTAACACACTACATATACTGACTACACTGACACACTACATACACACTAACACACTAACTATACTAACACACTAACTACATAAACACGCTACACACACACACACCACACACTATACTAACACACTGCACACAATACCTGCACTAGCTACACTAACAGATTGCACACACTGACTATACTAACAAACTAAACTGTATTAACACTACATACACACTAAAACACTAACTGTAATGTACTAACACATGAGACATTATACAAACAGACTACAGAGGCTAACTGCACTATCACGCCTCACAGACACGCCTGCTCTCTCAAGGTCAGGGGTTAGTGGATAGGGGTCAGGGGTCAGGGGTCAGGGCTGGAACCCCTGACTCTTGTCTGCACACCACTGCAGAGACCGGCCCAGTCAACACTGCCTGCAGTACCAGCGCCGGGCAGCAGAGGGCGCCAACGCACCGTGTGCCTCAGGGTCCTGAGGCTGTGGCTGTGTTCGCACACAGAACCAGTACCAGTCAGAAGCAGCCCTGGGAAAGACTGAGGTCCAGGGCTCACAGGCCCTGCGGGGTCACTGTCGCCACCAGAGCACAGCAGCGCCCCGAATGAGCAGACGTTAGGGTTCACAGCCGAGCTTGTCCCCCAGAACCGGGCCACCATCACCCGCAGGGTTCTGTCTGTGCAGAACTGGGTCACCTGCAGGATTCTGTCAGTTCAGAACCGGGCCACCATCCCCTGCAAGGTTCTGTCTGGTCAGAACAGGGTCACCACTACCCGCAGGGTTCAGTCTGGACAGAACTGGGTCACTCATAAGGTTCTGTCTGGTCAGAACCGGGTCACTATCACCCGCAGGGTTCGGTCTGGTCAGAACTGGGTCACCATCACCTGCAGGGTTCTGTCCAGTCACAGCCGGGTCGCCGCAGGGTTCGGACATGAGTCCCATGTCGGCCTCATCTCACCCTGCTGTCTGTGAGTCCTGCGGCTCTCAGGGCAAAATAAGGCTGATGGGGAGGAGACCGCCGGTCAACATCGCTGACCGTTAACGCCCTCTGTCCGTCCCTCCCTGGCCAGGCCGGACCGCGGACACTGGCCACCCCCATCCCTCCAGCAGGAGAGAGGCCTGGGGGCTGTCCAGCAGGGGGCAGTGCTGCGCCGCGGGACAGCTCCTGGCCTCAGGTGACCCCACACGCAGCCGAGCGCACAGCGAGCGCACCTGGCCAGGCAGGTGCGCAGGGCTGGAGGATTCAGGTCCTGGGGTCCGTGAGTCACTCTCCCCTGTGGGACAGAGCATCTCTCCGGGTCTCCCGGGCCACGCCTGGGGACGAGGTCTGTGAATCTGACGGGCAGACCTGTCTTTCCACTCAGGAGCTCAGAGTGTGAGTCTGTGTTACTCCTGGTTTCATTCAGGGGATCAGTCAATCAGGAGAAGCTACTGTTTTAGCTGGTAGCCAGCAGCTCTGTCACCCTGAAGCCCAGCAGGTATGAACCTGGCCAGTACCTGGATGGGAGACTCCTGGGAAAGCTGAGGCTGCTGCTGGAAGAGGTGTTAGTGGAGCCAGCAGGGGGCGCTCACCCTGCGGTTTGTCTGGGTCCTAATGCCCCAGTATAGTGACAAAGACACTATACTGTAAAAAGGCGCCGTCCTTCGGATGAGACGTGAAATCGAGGTCCTGACTCTCTATGCTCATTAAAAATCCCAGGGTGTCTCTCGAGAAGAGTAAGGGTGTTTGTCCTGGTCAAATTCCCCCCTGGGCTTTACCAGTCACGGCCTCCTAATAACCCCCCTCTCTGAACTGGCTTCATCACTCTGCTCTCCTCCCCACTGAGAGCTGGTGTGTGTGAGAGGACTGGAGCATCATCCAGGTGGGGCTGCACACTGGTGGGGGTGCTGAGTGGAAGTCGACCACAGACACAGACAGGACCGCTGAGCTGCAGGAGGGGACTGGAGAGGCAGGCCTGGGGCTCCTGCTGACACACCGTTTACAGACTAGCAGAGTGAAGGCACACAGCGGGAGCTGGTGGACAGGACCCAGGGGCTGAGGTGTTAAAAACTGTACAATGATCTAGCAGGATCTCAGAAGCCTGGGGACTGTTTCAGTCACCATGTTGCACAAAGTCACTGCTCTGGAGTTAGAGAGGAGCTCATACACCCCTGGGCTCAAAGGACTGTCCTACACCGACGGGCCGGAGGAACTGAATCTCTTTAGTCTGAAGGAAGTGTCCCACACCAACAGGCTGTGGAACTGAGTCTCTTTAGTCTGAATCTCGGTGCGGTGGCACTGTGGCTCAGGATCTGCTCCTGTGGCTGGAAGGTTGCTGGTTCAAATCCCGCGGCTGGCAGAGAAATCCTACTCCGTTGGGCCCCTGAGCAAGGCCCTGAACCCCAACTGCTCCAGGGTCGCTGTACAATGGCTGACCCTGCGCTCTGACCCCCAGCTTCTCTCCCTGTCTGTGTGTCTGTGTCTCATGGAGAGCAGGCTGGGGTCTGTGAAAAGATGAATTCCTAATGCAAGAAATTGTAAAGGGCCAATAAAGTGATCTTTAGTCTTGAACAGAGGAAACTACAAATGGACCTGGTTCAAATATCAAAGTCACAAAGTCAACCCAGTGGATCTCCTCAGGATCTTCAGGGAAGAGGTTTTAAAACGGAGAACACAAGGCAGCACTTCTTTACACACAGGGTGGTGGGAGTGTGGAACAAGCTGTGCAGGGAGAGCTGCTCCGGCACGTCGCCCGCTGGTGTGTTAGCGATCACAGATCTCGCTGAGCCTCGGCGCCTCTGCTCCCCCTCCGCTGTCCTACTTCTGCTGTTTGTGAAGGAGCGCGGCTCTGCTCACCACCCAGCTGAGCTAAAATTAGCAGCGTTTCCCACCAGCCAGGCGAGAGCGAGGAGAGACACAACCTGCCACCTGCCAGCCGCACAACAGCACAACAACACAACACAGCTCGGAGACAGGAGAGACACAACCTGCCACCTGCCAGCCCCACAACAGCACAGCAACACAACACAGCACGGAGACAGGAGAGACACAACCTACAGTATACTGTTCTGCCACCTGCAAAACAGCACAACAGCACAACAAAACATGGAGACAGGAGAAACACAACCTACACAGTGCTGCCACCTGACACCCACACAACAACACAACAGTAGTGTACTGCCACCCATACAACAGCACAACACTACTACATTACTAGAAACACAACACACTGGGCAAGTACCTGACCAAGGTGAGAGACAGGTGAGAGACAGCAAAGACAAACAGACCTTGACAAAGTACAGGCCAAGTGACCACAGCCTGGACACAGAGACTGGACACAGGCAGACCCGGCTGCCCAGAGAGGACAGGCTCAGTGACCACAGCCTGGACACAGAGACTGGACACAGGCAGACCTGTCCGCCCAGAGAGGACAGGCTCAGTGACCACAGCCTGGACATAGAAACTGGACGACACAGGCAGACCTGGCTGCCCAGAGAGGACAGGCTGTGCTCCCACTGCCAGCGGGGAGAAATAGAGACAGAGGTGCACTTCCTACTGCACTGTGAGAATTACTCACTACTGTTTTGGCAACTCAGAATCTCTTTGAATTTGGAAAGTCTTTGAATGTGAATATGGAAGCAGGGGGAGAGAGATGAGGAGAGCGAGGGGGGAGTGAGACAGGCAGTGTGTGTGTCTGTAAGTAGGTCACAAAATCAATTGGAATCAGCTTTTCAAAGGAGCAGAGGAGGTGGGGTATATATAGACCATTTATCTGCATACTGGTGGTATGACAGATACTGTAGTACAGCGTGGTAAAGCGAGCTTCAGCACAGTACAACATTTAATAGTGTAATACTGGGTAGTATTTGAGATACAGCATAGTACTGTGCAGTATAGTGGGGTACAGTGTAATACTGTGCAGTATAGTGGGGTACAGTGTAATACTGTGCAATATAGTGGGGCACAGTGTAATACTGTGTAGTGTAGTGATGTACAGTGCAGTACTGTGCAGTATAGTGGGGCACAGTGTAATACTGTGTAGTGTAGTGATGTACAGTGTAATACTGTGCAGTATAGTGATGTACAGTGCAATACTGTGCAGTATAGTGGGGCACAGTGTAATACTGTGTAGTGTAGTGATGTACAGTGCAGTACTGTGCAGTATAGTGGGGCACAGTGTAATACTGTGTAGTGTAGTGATGTACAGTGTAATACTGTGCAGTATAGTGATGTACAGTGCAATACTGTGCAGTATAGTGGGGCACAGTGTAATACTGTGTAGTGTAGTGATGTACAGTGCAGTACTGAGCAGGGTAGTGAGGTACTGTACAGTACAGCTCACTCCTCTCGTCTCCTTAGGGCTTGTGATTCTCTCAGCTGAGAGATCCGCGCTTCTTTCGGCTGCCTGCCTGTGCGATAGGGCGCCGGGAGCCAGCCCGCGCGTCCTGCGCCTGCGCCAGCCCGCAGCCGTGCGCCGCCGCTCTGCGCCGCTGGGGGCGCCCGTCAGCCGCTGGGGCGGCGCGTCTCTCCCGAGTTCGCTCTTAATTACTCGTGTGCGCTGCTGCTGGTGCTGCCGCCGCCGCCGACAGGAGGGAGACACCTGCCAGCCCCCGCCCCCGCCACCATGTCCACGCACCTGCCGCGGCTCCGGCCCCGTGGGCAGGGAAGCCGGAGACCTGTGGCGCGCACACGCGTGCGGCTCCTGCCGGCTGCGCTGACGTGAGCGCCGCCGTGCGATCTGATGTTGTCGTCTCCTCCGCTCCCGGCGCTCAAACACACACACACACACACGCCCGTCTCTGCCCCTGACGTCCCTCCTTCCTTCTGCCTTAACGTCTCTTTCCACGACACGCACGCACACACACACACACGGAGGGGAGGGAGCGCGAGAGAGAGGTGTGGGGGAGAGAGAGAGGGAGAGGGGGATCCGTTTCCAGCGATGATGATGAGAGCGATGATGATGATGATGATCGGTTTTATTGACTCCACAGCGAGCGCTCAGGCGCACGACGGCAGGCAGTGAGCGAGTCCCGTGGCTGCTGGAACCAGCGCTCGACCGGAGCCCAGGGCGGCGAGCAGCGCAGGGCGGGTGGGACCCGGGGCGAAGCCAGCGAGAGCCGCGCCACAGCCCGAGCAGCACGGACAGCCGGGAGCCATGCATCTGAACACGGAGGAGCTCGGCGGCAGAGGTAGGAGCAGCGGCCAGCGCGTCGGGTGTAGCGGTGCGTGACTCCGGCAGGCGCGTGTTGTGTAGCTGCGAGCGGGTAGGCAGCCGCGTGTTTGTGTAGCGGTGTGATGCCGGGCAGCGCGTGTTCGTGTAGCCGTGCGTGACGGCAAGCAGCGCGTGTTGTGTAGCTGTGAGCGGGTAGGCAGCCGCGTGTTGTGTAGCTGTGTGATACCAGGCAGCGCGTGTTGTGTCGCTGTGTGTGCAGGTGTGAAAGCAGGCGGTGCGTGTTGTGTAGCTGTGAGCGGGAAGGCAGAGCGCGCTGTGTCGCTGTGTGTGCAGGTGTGACAGCAGGCGGTGCGTGTTGTGTAGCTGTGTGTGCAGGTGTGACAGCAGGCAGTGCGTGTATTTGTAAGTGTTGGGTGCTTTGTGATTAATTGTCACCGCCACCTGTATCCTGATGAAAGCGCGTACAGTCTCCGCTCACGCACCGACACGGACAGTAGTGACCCCATCGTCTGTCCGCACCGACACGGACAGTAGTGACCCCATCGTCCTCTGTTCCCGGGACATTTTGCAGCCACATCTTCGGCGATCACGGTGTCCTCGTGCCCCTCTGCCCGTCCTTCAGAGTCTCGCGGGCTCAGGGCTCAGTGCGCCGGCGCGGCTACCTGTTGTGCACCGAGCTCGGCGCTCCGGGCTCCGGGCTCCGGGCTAGCAAGGTCGCGCCTCTCCGAGCGCTTCGCTGCGCGGTGCCGCCGCGGCGTGACTGGAGCTCGGCGGAGGCGTGCTTTGCGTGCCCGTGTTTTCCTTGAGGGACGCGCCGTGGCGTGGGGTTAGGGTAAGGGCGTGGATCTGCTCGGCTGTCGAGCTCTGGCAAACCTCGTGTTTCTGAACTTCTCCCTGTGTCCCCCTTCTCCTGTCTCCTGTCTCCTGTCTCCTGTCCCACCCCACTCTCCCCTGCTCCTAACTCCTGTCTCCCTGTGTCTCCTCCTCCTGCACCTCTGTCTCCCAGTTTCTGCTCCCCTGGGTCTCCCTGCATCTCCTCCTCCTGCCCCTGTGACTGCTCTCCTGTGTCTCCCAGTGTCTCCTCCTCCTGCCCCTGTGTCTCCCAGTGTCTGCTCTCCTGTGTCTCCCTGTGACTGCTCTCCTGTGTCTCCTTGTGTCTCCTCCTTCTCCTGCCCCTGTGTCTCCCTGTGACTGCTCTCCTGTGTCTCCCTGTGTCCTCCTCCTGTCCCTGTCTCCTCCTCCTGCCCTTGTGTCTCCCTGTGACTGCTCTCCTGTGTCTTCCTGTGTCTCCTCCCCCTGCCCCTGTTTCCCTGTGACTGCTCTCCTGTGTCTCCCTGTGTCTCCTCCCCCTGCCCCTGTGTCTCCTCCTTCTCCTGCCCCTGTGCCTCCCTGTGACTGCTCTCCTGTGTCTCCCTGTGATTGCTCTCCTGTGTCTCCCTGTGTCTCCTCCCCCTGCCCCTGTGTCTCCCTGTGTCTCCTCCCCCTGCCCCTGTGTCTCCCTGTGTCTCCTCCCCCTGCCCTTGTGTCTCCCTGTGACTGCTCTCCTGTCTCCCTGTGTCTCCTCCCCCTGCCCCTGTGTCTCCCTGTGTCTCCTCCTTCTCCTGCCCCTGTGCCTCCCTGTGACTGCTCTCCTGTGTCTCCCTGTGACTGCTCTCCTGTGTCTCCCTGTGTCTCCTCCCCCTGCCCCTGTGTCTCCCTGTGACTGTGAGATGTGCTTGTTGTTGAGCGTGGGAGCTGGGAGATCATCGCTGTGACGAGACAAGGAGAGTGGAGGAGGCGAGGCAGAGAGGGAGTGATGGAGTGAGACAGTGAGGCAGAGAGGCACTGAGGGAGTGAGCGAGGCAGAGAGGCACTGAGGGAGGGAGCGAGGCAGAGAGGCACTGAGGGAGGGAGCGAGGCAGAGAGGGAGCGAGACAGTGATGCAGAGAGGCACTGAGGGAGTGAGGGAGCGAGGCACTGAGGGAGTGAGGGAGCGAGGCACTGAGGGAGGGAGTGAGGCAGAGAGGCACTGAGGGAGGGAGTGAGGCAGAGAGGCAATGAGGGAGGGGGCGAGGCAGTGAGGGAGTGAGAGAGGCAGAGAGGCACTGAGGGAGGGAGCGAGGCAGAGAGGGAGCGAGACAGTGAGGCAGAGAGGCACTGAGGGAGTGAGGGAGCGAGGCACTGAGGGAGGGAGTCAGGCAGAGAGGCACTGAGGGAGGGAGTGAGGCAGAGAGGCAGTGAGGTGGTGAGGAAGCGAGGGAGTGAGGGAACAAGGGAGTGAGACAGTAAGCGATTAGTCTCCACTCCTGCTCCAGAGAAGCACGTGCTGCTGTTGTGAGAGCGATCGGGGGACAGGGGGGCCCCACTCCTGCCCCTCACACTAACCCCCTCCTGCCCCTCACTAACCCTCTCCTGCCCCTCTCCCGCCCCTCACTAGTGAGGGGAGGGGGCAGTGAGGTGGGGGGAAGGGGCAGGAGAGGGTTAGTGAGGGGCAGGAAGGGGTTAGTGTGAGGGGCAGGAAGGGGTTAGTGTGAGGGGCGGGGGGGGTTAGTGAGGGGTTAGTGAGGGGCAGGGGGGGTTAGTGAGGGGGAGGAGTGGGGCAAGAGGGGGTGAGTGAGGGGGAGGAGTGGGGCAGGAGGGGGTGAGTGAGGGGGAGGAGTGGGGCAGGAGGGGGTGAGTGAGGGGAGGAGTGGGGCAGGAGGGGGTGAGTGAGGGGAGGAGTGGGGCAGGAGGGGGTGAGTGAGGGGAGGAGTGGGGCAGGAGGGGGTGAGTGAGGGGAGGAGTGGGGCAGGAGGGGAGCTAGAGGAAGAGAATTGTGAGAACAGAACAGGTGACAGAGGAACAGAGAAACAGAGACAAAGCTCAAGAAATACCAATAAATAAATAATTCAGAACTGGAAGGCTGTGTCACCAGAAGCACTTAGACATAATTGAATAAACATGTTAAAAAGTCCCGTTTTATTCCATTAAGATCAATCGGATTAAAAAGAAAGTTTTGCAGCTGGATGTCTTGCTGCCAGCTGATCCTTCCCAGCCCCGTCTGTCTCCTGCCCTCCGCGTACGACTGTCCCAGCAGCTCGGTCTCTGTCCGGCCCGTCACCCCCTTGCACAGTACCGGCTCGCTCCACACCGACAGCTGCACATGGGGGCGGGCCGAGTCTGGCTGTGGGACAGCAGAGCCCAGTCATTCATGGATCCCCTGGTGAAATATATAGAGTATAATAACAGTACAGTAGGACAGTCCAGTTACAGTAGGGGCTACAGTCCCAGTACAGTAGGACAGTCCTGTTACAGTAGGGGCTACAGTCCCAGTACAGTAGGACAGTCCAGTTACAATAGAGGCTACAGTCCCAGTGCAGTAGGACAGTCCTGTTACAATAGGGGCTACAGTCCCAGTGCAGTAGGACAGTCCAGTTACAGTAGGGGCTACAGTCCCAGTACAGTAGGACAATCAATCAATCAATCAATCAAAGTTTATTTATCAAATGCACAACTATACAGTGTGCACCAGTGGTTGCTGGCAGTGAAATGTCTTTTCTACGAGCTCACTGGAGGGGGTTTCAAAACACAAAATTAAAGTTACAAAAGAAGGTGACATAATAATAGATAACAGTGCGATAGAAATTGAGTGAGATGACCTCAGACAATACTCAACAGGAATAGAGCTGCGATGTGCCCAGCGTCTCTGCAGTACATTCTGTCCAGGTGGTGCAGTGTGCACAGTACAGTGAAAACTGTGTCCATGGAGCCATCACAGGTGATCTGCTGAAGGAGCTGCAGGTTGGCTATTTAGCAGTCTTATTGCCTGGAGGTAGAAGCTGTTCCGTAGTCTGTTGGACTTGGACCGAATGCTTCGGTACCGTTTACCGGATGGTAGGAGGGAAAACAGTTTGTGACTGGGATGACTGGGGTCCTTGAGAATGGACCTGGCCTTCTTCAGCCGTCTAGCTGAGTAGATGTCCTGGATGTTTGGTAGCTCACAGCCGGTGATGAGCAGCGCTGACTTCACCACCCTCTGCAGTGCTCTGCGATCCCGGGCGGAGCAGCTCCCAGACCAGGCAGTGATGCAGCCAGTCAGGATGCTCTCAACAGTGCACCTGTAGAGGCTGGCCTGGATATGTGACGGCATGCCGAACGTTTGTAGCCTGCGGAGAGAGAATAGGCGCTGCCGTGCTGGTCTGACCACGGTGTTGGTGTGCTGGGTCCAGGTTAAGTCCTCTGTAACGTTAACTCCCAGAAATTTAAGACTGCTGACCCTCTCCACTGAAGTCTCATTGATGTAGATAGGTGTGTGATCTCCTCCCTGGTGTTTCCTATAGTCCACGATCATCTCTTAGTGTTACTGATGTTCAGAGAGAGGCTGTTCTCCTGGCACCATGCTGCATGTACACAGACTCCTCACCATCTGTGATCAGGCCGATGACTGTTGTACCGTCCGCAAGCTGAATGATGGAGTTTGAGTGATGCCTGGTGACACAGTCATGGGTAAATAAGAAGTAGAGGACAGGGCTAAGCACACAGCCTTGGGGGGCTCCAATGTTTAGAGTCAGGGTAGAGGATATGTTGGTGCCCACCCTCACCACCTGCGGACGTTCTGTCAAGAAGTCCAGGATCCAGTTACAGAGGGAGGTGTTCAGTCCCAGGTCCTGGAGCTTGATGGGACTGTAGCTCCTATTGTAACAGGACTATCCTACTGCACTGGGACTGTAGCCCCTACTGTAACAGGACTGTCCTACTGTACTGGGACTGTAGCTCCTACTGTAACAGGACTGTCCTACTGTACTGGGACTGTAGCCCCTACTGTAACTGGACTGTCCTACTGCACTGGGACTGTAGCCCCTACTGTAACAGGACTGTTCTACTATACTGGGACTGTAGCCCCTACTGTAACAGGACTGTCCTACTGTACTGGGACTGTAGCTCCTACTGTAACAGGACTGTCCTACTGCACTGGGACTGTAGCTCCTACTGTAACAGGACTGTCCTACTGCACTGGGACTGTAGCCCCTACTGTAACAGGACTGTTCTACTATACTGGGACTGTAGCCCCTACTGTAACAGGACTGTTCTACTGTACTGGGACTGTAGCTCCTACTGTAACAGGACTGTCCTACTGCACTGGGACTGTAGCCCCTACTGTAACAGGACTGTTCTACTATACTGGGACTGTAGCCCCTACTGTAACAGGACTGTCCTACTGTACTGGGACTGTAGCTCCTACTGTAACAGGACTGTCCTACTGCACTGGGACTGTAGCCCCTACTGTAACAGGACTGTTCTACTGCACTGGGACTGTAGCCCCTACTGTAACTGGACTGTCCTACTGCACTGGGACTGTAGCCCCTACTGTAACAAGACTGTCCTGCTGCACTGGGACTGTAGCCCCTACTGTAACAGGACTGTTCTACTGTACTGGGACTGTAGCTCCTACTGTAACAGGACTGTCCTACTGCACTGGGACTGTAGCTCCTACTGTAACAGGACTGTCCTACTGTACTGGGACTGTAGCTCCTACTGTAACAGGACTGTCCTACTGTACTGGGACTGTAGCCCCTACTGTAACAGGACTGTCCTACTGTACTGGGACTGTAGCCCCTACTGTAACAGGACTGTCCTACTGTACTGGGACTGTAGCCCCTACTGTAACAGGACTGTCCTACTGCACTGGGACTGTAGCTCCTACTGTAACAGGACTGTCCTACTGCACTGGGACTGTAGCCCCTACTGTAACAGGACTGTCCTACTGTACTGGGACTGTAGCCCCTACTGTAACTGGACTGTCCTACTGCACTGGGACTGTAGCCCCTACTGTAACAGGACTGTTCTACTGTACTGGGACTGTAGCCCCTACTGTAACAGGACTGTTCTACTGTACTGGGACTGTAGCTCCTACTGTAAAAGGACTCCTGTTACAATAGGAGCTACAGTCCCAGTGCAGGTTGAAGGCATCAGTGCTGTTCTGTCAGAGATGAGTGATGTGATTAAACACACACACACAGAGTAATTCATGCCCTGGGCACTCTCACTCCAGCTCGCCGGCTCGCTGGCTCGCTCTCCCTCGCTGGAAATAGCCTGCTGCTCATCGCTGCCTCCCTTCCTCTCCCTCCTCTCCTGCTCTCTCAGGTCCGCCAGCAGCGGAGAGGAGAGTGGGAGGAGAGAGAGACAGGAGTCTGCTTGTCAAGGTCAGGTGGAGGAGAATCCGTGCAGGGGGCTGCTGGCACAGACGAGGGATACAGAGCAGGCACAGGCAAGGGGGAGAGGACTCTGAGCTGAGCAACAGGGACTGGGGACGGAGAGAGGGAGAGACAGGGAGAGAGGGACTGGGGAAGGAGAGAGAGGGAGAGACAGGGAGAGAGGGAGAGACAGGGAGAGAGGGACTGGGGAAGGAGAGAGGGAGAGACAGGGAGAGAGGGACTGGGGAAGGAGAGAGGGAGAGACAGGGAGAGAGGGACTGGGGAAGGAGAGAGGGAGAGACAGGGACGGGAAGGAGAGAGGGAGAGAGGGACTGGGGAAGGAGAGAGGGAGGCTGGGGGGCTGACAGAGCGAGAGGAGAAGGGAAGATGGGAGGAGCAGGAGTAATTCTTTCAGACGTGGATGAGTTCTGAACACTGAGCCCTGCTGACAGAGCAGACTGCTGCTCTGTTCTCTCCCTCTCTCCCTCCTTTCCCTCCTCCTGGACACCCTCTTTCTCCTTCCCTGCCTCTCCCTCTCTCTCTCCCTTTCTCCCTCCTTTCCCTCCTCCTGGACACCCTCTTTATCCTCCCCTGCCTCTCCCTCTCTCTCTCCCTCTCTCTCCATTTCCCCCTCTCCCTCTCTCCTCTCTCTCTCTCCCCCTCTCCCCTTAATTTCAATTCAATTCAAGGTGCTTTATTAGCATGACCGATGGGTACAATCAGTGTTGCCAAAGCAAATAAAATAATAAAATGAACACAAAACAAAACAAAAAAAAGTAAAATAAAATCTACAGACATATTACAGACATTTACAACAAAGACATATCATAAAATAATTAACATATACTGTAAACATATTGAGCATTATTGGGAGACAGACTCACTGTTCCTCAGGCTGTGACAGGAGATCACATACTGGGCTGCCAGTTCAACTGAGTTCCCTCCTCCCTCTCCCAGTAGGATTGGGACCCATTGTGATTCTGGCAGGTGTGGGAACTCTGGGACTATATTTCTGAGTTTAGGGAAGAATGTTTCTCTAATCCCAGAGTATCTGTCACAGTGCAGTAGGAAGTGCACCTCTGTCTCTATTTCTCCCCGCTGGCAGTGGGAGCACAGCCTGTCCTCTCTGGGCAGCCAGGTCTGCCTGTGTCGCCCAGTTTCTATGGCCAGACTGTGGTCACTGAGCCTGTACTTCGTCAGGGTCTGTTTCTGTTTGTTGTTTCTTATTTTGGTCAAATATTCAGCTAGTGTGTATCGTCTGTTTAGGGTTCTGTAGCATTCCAGTTTATGTTGTGTTTGTGTGTGTGTCCCAGTGTGTGAGATATTGCTGTTTGATCTGTGCTGTGATGTGCTTGGGTCTGGGTTGTGGTGCTCTAGCAGTGCTGTCCTGAGGCTGGTTAGTGTCAATGTGGCTCAGGTCAGTGAGCCTCAGGACCAGCTGGTTCAGGGGGCTCTGTTTTGGGCTCAGCTCTGGGCTCAGCAGGGCTTTGTGGTGGTAGGAATTTTGGTCGCTGTTTTTTAGGTGTAGCCAATACTTTAATACTCTCTTCTGTATGTTTATCAATAGTGGGTACTGAACTAATTCGGCCCTGCACCCGTTGTTAGGTGTTTTTCTCTGCACACGCAGGATGTTTCTACAGATCTCCATGTGCAGAGTTTCTGTGGGGTGTTTGTCCCATTGAGTGTAATCCTGGTCTGTGAGGGGACCCCACACTTCACTGCCGTATAGGGCAATGGGTTGGATTACACTATCAAATATTTGGAGCCAGATTCTTGTTGGTGGGTTGATGTTGAAGAGCCTCCTTCTTATTGTGTAGAAAGCCCTGAGTGCCTTCTCTCTCAGTGCCTTCACTGCCAGGTCAAAACTCCCAGAAGAGCTGATGGTGAGACCGAGATATATGTAGCTGGATGTGTGCTCCAATGTGTTGTTGTTCAGTGTGAATTTGTACCTGTTTCCCTGAGGTCTGGCTTTCTTCTGGAAAACCATAACTCTGGTCTTGTCCAGATTGACTGTCAGTGCCCAGGTCTGACAGTACTGCTCCAGCAGTGCCAGGCTCTGCTGCAGCCCCTGTTCTGTGAGTGACAGAACTGCCTCTCCCTCTCCCTCCCTCTCCCTCTGTCTCTCCCTCTGTCACTGTCTCTCCCTCTCTCCCTCTCTCCCTCTCTCCCTCTCTCCCTCTCTCCCTCTCTCCCTCTCTCTGCTCAGTGTAGCACAGCTGCTTCACACTGACTCTGTCCAGGGAGGAATAAAACACAAATCTCTTCTGGATGAGTAAAGAACAATAGAAACTGCAAACAGAATAGCGAGGGAGCCTGAGCGGCAGAGAGCCGTCTGTCCCACATTCCGGCTTCCGTCAGTCTCCAGAAGAGAGGGAGAGCCGCAGAGAGGGTGAGGGCTGGACTCAGGACTCGGCAGACTGGACACAGGGAGACCTGGCTGCCCACAGAGGACGGACTCAGTGACCACAGCCTGGACATAGACTGGACACAGGCAGACCAGGCTGCCCAGAGAGGACAGGCTCAGTGACCGTAGCCTGGACATAGAGACTGGACACAGGCAGACCAGGCTGCCCAGAGAGGACAGGCTCAGTGACCGTAGCCTGGACATAGAGACTGGACACAGGCAGACCAGGCTGCCCAGAGAGGACAGGCTCAGTGACCACAGCCTGGCCAGAGAAACTGGACACAGGCAGACCTGACTGCCCAGAGAGGACAGGCTAGGTGACCACAGCACTGTGAGAAATACTCTCAAATTAGACAAACATTCTTCCCTTAAATAGATTTCATCCCAGAATTCCCACACCTGCCAGAATCACAACAGGTCCCAATCCTGCCGTAGGAGGGAGCTCACCAGAGCTGCAGCCCACTGTAATCTCCTGTCACAACACGCGGAACAGAGAGGGAGCCTCTGACAATCACATAATAATATGTTAGCGTCCTAAATGTTTCTCATTGTTACTGCTTTGGCAACACTGTAATTCTTCGTTCATGAGAATAAAGCTCTTTGAATTGCCTTGAAGTGTGAGAGCAGGGGAGAGTGGGAGGAGATACAGTACAGTATGTATAGAGCCGCAACAACTTCAGTTCCCTGTTCTTGTGAAGATGACAGATGAGAGAATGAGAGACTGCAGTCTCACTCATTGCTATAGGTGTGAACAAGCTTTCCCTGTGGGCAGTGAGAGTTCATGTACTCACACTTGTTAGCCTTCTGTCAATAAACTCTGACTATTCACAGGTGTTTCGAAAGACTGCAGTTTAAACAAAGCTCTTCTCTCCCAGAACTGCTGCAGAGACTTTGAGCGTAGCTGTGCAGGATATCTGAGCATCTAAGTTTGTCTACAGTATCTCCAGCTCTGATGAGGGAGTGTTAGTGTGAAGTTACAGAGGAGCTGGACTGAGTGTCTACAGTATCTCCAGCTCTGATGAGGGAGTGTTAGTGTGAAGTTACAGAGGAGCTGGACTGAGTGTCTACAGTATCTACAGCTCTGATGAGGGAGTGTTAGTGTGAAGTTACAGATGAGCTGGACTGAGTGTCTACAGTATCTACAGCTCTGATGAGGGAGTGTTAGTGTGAAGTTACAGAGGAGCTGGACTGAGTGTCTACAGTATCTACAGCTCTGATGAGGGAGTGTTAGTGTGAAGTTACAGAGGAGCTGGACTGAGTGTCTACAGTATCTACAGCTCTGATGAGGGAGTGTTAGTGTGAAGTTACAGATGAGCTGGACTGTGTGTCTCTACAGTATCTCCAGCTCTGATGAGGGAGTGTTAGTGTGAAGTTACAGAGGAGCTGGACTGAGTGTCTACAGTATCTCCAGCTCTGATGAGGGAGTGTTAGTGTGAAGTTACAGAGGAGCTGGACTGAGTGTCTACAGTATCTACAGCTCTGATGAGGGAGTGTTAGTGTGAAGTTACAGAGGAGCTGGACTGAGTGTCTCTACGGTGTCTACAGCTCTGATGAGGGAGTGTTAGTGTGAAGTTACAGATGAGCTGGACTGAGTGTCTACAGTATCTACAGCTCTGATGAGGGAGTGTTAGTGTGAAGTTACAGAGGAGCTGGACTGAGTGTCTACAGTATCTACAGCTCTGATGAGGGAGTGTTAGTGTGAAGTTACAGAGGAGCTGGACTGAGTGTCTCTACAGTATCTCCAGCTCTGATGAGGTAGTGTTAGTGTGAAGTTACAGAGGAGCTGGACTGAGTGTCTCTACAGTATCTCCAGCTCTGATGAGGGAGTGTTAGTGTGAAGTTACAGAGGAGCTGGACTGAGTGTCTCTACAGTATCTACAGCTCTGATGAGGGAGTGTTAGTGTGAAGTTACAGATGAGCTGGACTGAGTGTCTACAGTATCTACAGCTCTGATGAGGGAGTGTTAGTGTGAAGTTACCGAGGAGCTGGACTGAGTGTCTACAGTATCTACAGCTCTGATGAGGGAGTGTTAGAGTGAAGTTACAGAGGAGCTGGACTGAGTGTCTACAGTATCTACAGCTCTGATGAGGGAGTGTTAGTGTGAAGTTACAGAGGAGCTGGACTGAGTGTCTACAGTATCTCCAGCTCTGATGAGGGAGTGTTAGTGTGAAGTTACAGAGGAGCTGGACTGAGTGTCTACAGTATCTACAGCTCTGATGAGGGAGTGTTAGTGTGAAGTTACAGAGGAGCTGGACTGAGTGTCTCTACGGTGTCTACAGCTCTGATGAGGGAGTGTTAGTGTGAAGTTACAGATGAGCTGGACTGAGTGTCTACAGTATCTACAGCTCTGATGAGGGAGTGTTAGTGTGAAGTTACAGAGGAGCTGGACTGAGTGTCTACAGTATCTACAGCTCTGATGAGGGAGTGTTAGTGTGAAGTTACAGAGGAGCTGGACTGAGTGTCTCTACAGTATCTCCAGCTCTGATGAGGTAGTGTTAGTGTGAAGTTACAGAGGAGCTGGACTGAGTGTCTCTACAGTATCTCCAGCTCTGATGAGGGAGTGTTAGTGTGAAGTTACAGAGGAGCTGGACTGAGTGTCTCTACAGTATCTACAGCTCTGATGAGGGAGTGTTAGTGTGAAGTTACAGATGAGCTGGACTGAGTGTCTACAGTATCTACAGCTCTGATGAGGGAGTGTTAGTGTGAAGTTACAGAGGAGCTGGACTGAGTGTCTACAGTATCTACAGCTCTGATGAGGGAGTGTTAGAGTGAAGTTACAGAGGAGCTGGACTGAGTGTCTACAGTATCTACAGCTCTGATGAGGGAGTGTTAGTGTGAAGTTACAGAGGAGCTGGACTGAGTGTCTACAGTATCTCCAGCTCTGATGAGGGAGTGTTAGTGTGAAGTTACAGAGGAGCTGGACTGAGTGTCTACAGTATCTACAGCTCCGATGAGGGAGTGTTAGTGTGAAGTTACAGAGGAGCTGGACTGAGTGTCTACAGTATCTCCAGCTCTGATGAGGGAGTGTTAGTGTGAAGTTACAGAGGAGCTGGACTGAGTGTCTCTACAGTATCTCCAGCTCTGATGAGGGAGTGTTAGTGTGAAGTTACAGAGGAGCTGGACTGAGTGTCTACAGTATCTCCAGCTCTGATGAGGGAGTGTTAGTGTGAAGTTACAGAGGAGCTGGACTGAGTGTCTACAGTATCTACAGCTCTGATGAGGGAGTGTTAGTGTGAAGTTACAGAGGAGCTAGACTGAGTGTCTACAGTATCTACAGCTCTGATGAGGGAGTGTTAGTGTGAAGTTACAGAGGAGCTGGACTGAGTGTCTCTACAGTATCTACAGCTCTGATGAGGGAGTGTTAGTGTGAAGTTACAGAGGAGCTGGACTGAGTGTCTCTACAGTATCTCCAGCTCTGATGAGGGAGTGTTAGTGTGAAGTTACAGAGGAGCTGGACTGAGTGTCTACAGTATCTACAGCTCTGATGAGGGAGTGTTAGTGTGAAGTTACAGAGGAGCTGGACTGAGTGTCTACAGTATCTACAGCTCTCTGTGGTAATGTGAGGTTATAGATCTGAGCTGAGTGAAAGGGTAATTAGGTATTACTATTATGTTTCATGCTTTCTGAAGCTTTCTCACCTTGGTTTGCTTCTCTCCTGTTGTGTGCTGTAATCCTCACAGGAGGAGGTGAAATAGGCGCCTTGTTACTCCTAATCGGATTACAGCCGGAGAAAAGGCACAGAGGAGATTACCAGGGTAACTCGTGGGTAGGAGCGGGCTGTATTCTAGAATTGCAAGGGAACAGTGTCCCTGACCTCTGGTACTGAATACTAGAGAGAAAAGCTTAATAACATCAGCAAACAGGAGGGCCGAGTCAGAGACAGGAGGACAGAGTCAGAGACAGACTCACAGACAGGAGGGCAGAGTCACAGACAGGAGGACAGAGTCAGAGACAGACTCACAGACAGGAGGACAGAGTCAGAGACAGACTCACAGACAGGAGGACAGACTCACAGACAGGAGGACAGACTCACAGACAGGAGGGCAGAGTCACAGACAGACTCACAGACAGGAGGGCAGTCAGAGTCAAGTGGGCAGAGTCACAGACAGGCTCACAGACAGGAGGGCAGAGTCACAGACAGGAGGACAGAGTCAGAGACAGACTCACAGACAGGAGGGCAGACTCACAGACAGGAGGACAGACTCACAGACAGGAGGGCAGAGTCACAGACAGGAGGGCAGTCAGAGTCAAGTGGGCAGAGTCACAGACAGGCTCACAGACAGGAGGGCAGACTCACAGACAGGAGGACAGAGTCAGAGACAGACTCACAGACAGGAGGGCAGACTCACAGACAGGAGGACAGACTCACAGACAGGAGGGCAGAGTCACAGACAGACTCACAGACAGGAGGGCAGTCAGAGTAAAGAGGACAGAGTCAGAGACAGACTCACAGACAGGAGGGCCGAGTCAGAGACAGACTCACAGACAGGAGGGCAGAGTCAGAGACAGACTCACAGACAGGAGGGCAGAGTCACAGACAGGAGGGCAGAGTCACAGACAGGAGGGCAGAGTCACAGACAGGAGGGCAGAGTCACAGACAGGAGGACAGACTCACAGACAGGAGGGCAGAGTCACAGACAGACTCACAGACAGGAGGGCAGTCAGAGTCAAGTGGGCAGAGTCACAGACAGGCTCACAGACAGGAGGGCAGACTCACAGACAGGAGGACAGAGTCAGAGACAGACTCACAGACAGGAGGGCAGACTCACAGACAGGAGGGCAGAGTCACAGACAGACTCACAGACAGGAGGGCAGTCAGAGTAAAGAGGACAGAGTCACAGACAGACTCACAGACAGGAGGGCAGTCAGAGTCAAGAGGGCAGAGTCACAGACAGACTCACAGACAGGAGGGCAGTCAGAGTCAAGAGGGCAGAGTCACAGACAGACTCACAGACAGGAGGGCAGAGTCACAGACAGACTTATAGACTGGCAAGCTCAGACAGACAGGAGCACTCAGAGACAGACAGACTCACAGTCAGGCAGGCAAGAAGACTAGTAGACTGACAATCCCAGCTGCTCTCATTCTGTTTCAGCTCTTCCTTCAAACAAGAGGAGATGAAACAGAATTTTTTCCTTCTGGCAAGGCTGAGCTGGATTCTCAGTGCGTCTCCAGAGAGCTGTGTGAGTCTGAGCTTCGGAGAGAGAGGAAGTGGAGGCCAGGAGGAGAGCAAGAGTGACTGAGGGAGAGAGGGCGAGGCTGTCAGGGCACTGTTTTCAGGGACCAAGTCAGTCCAGTTTCAGTTTAGAGAGGCAGACGAAAGGCTCTTCCACCCATCTTGCTGGTTAGGCAGTTCAGTAGCAGAGCTCACTTAAAATTTCATCCAGACATTTCTTTAAATAAAATAGAAATTTGGCCTAAGGCACCTGTCCTATTCCAGACACTGACAGCTCTCTGTATGCAGTAAAGTTTCTGTGAAAGTGTGAGTGGTGTGGCTGTTGTTGGGGTCAGTTGGACCAGACAGGACTGGCCGGGCCCTGACTGGACTATGGTTTCTCTCAGGAGCTCATCCAGTGTCAGGACCTGGAAATCTCTGTCAACACAGCTGTGACTGGAGTCCCTTCCCCTGCCAGCTTGTGTCCACACTGCGCACACCTACTGCACATACTGCACACCTACTGCACACTGCGCACACCTACTGCACATACTGCACACCTACTGCACACTGCGCACACCTACTGCACACTGCGCACACCTACTGCACACTGCACATACTGCACACTGCACACACATACTGCACACTGCACATACTGCACACTGCACATACTGCACACTGCGCACACCTACTGCACATACTGCACACCTACTGCACAGTGCGCACACCTACTGCACACTGCACATACTGCACACTGCACACTCCTACTGCACACTGCGCACTGCGCACTGCGCACACCTACTGCACACTGCACACACCTACTGCACATACTGCACACCTACTGCACACTGCGCACACCTACTGCACACTGCACATACTGCACACTGCGCACACCTACTGCACACTGCACATACTGCACACTGCACACACATACTGCACACTGCACATACTGCACACTGCGCACACCTACTGCACATACTGCACACCTACTGCACACTGCGCACACCTACTGCACACTGCACATACTGCACACTGCGCACACCTACTGCACACTGCACACACCTACTGCACTGCACACTGCGCACACCTACTGCACACTGCCCACACCTACTGCACACTGCACATACTGCACACACCTACTGCACACTGCACATACTGCACACTGCGCACACCTACTGCACACTGCGCACACTACACACTTCCCATGCATACTGCACAGTGCACGCTGAACACACACAGTGCACAGTGGACACACACTCCACAGGTATGCACTCACACTGCACACACACACTGACAGATGCACTGTACTGACAGGCACACTGCTCACACACACAGCGTGCACACACTGACAGACACACACACTCTCCACACAGATATACAATACAGCATGCACACTGACTGATGCAATGTACAGACTGTACACTGTTACACACTGCACTGACAGACACTGATACAGTATACTGACACTCTGACACACTAATCAGCTGACACACTTACTGGTACACATTCTGACACTGATGTACTGACACTCTCACTGGTACACACTCTGACACACACTGATATACTGACACACTCACTGGTACACACTCTGACACACTGATGTACTGACACACTCACTGGTACACACTTTGACACACACTGATATACTGACACACTCACTGGTACACACTCTGACACACACTGATATACTGACACACTCACCGGTACACACTCTGACACACACTGATATACTGACACACTCACTGGTACACACTCTGACACACTGATGTACTGACACACTGGTACACTGACACACTGATATACTGACACACTCACTGGTACACACTCTGACACACACTGATGTACTGACACACTCACTGGTACACACTCTGACACACTGATGTACTGACACACTCACTGGTACACACTCTGACACACACTGATATACTGACACACTCACCGGTACACACTCTGACACACACTGATACACTGACACACACTGATGTACTGACACACTCACTGATACACACTCTGACACACACTGATATACTGACACACTCACCGGTACACACTCTGACACACACTGATGTACTGACACACTCACTGGTACACACTCTGACACACTGATGTACTGACACACTTACTGGTACACTGACACACACTGATGTACTGACACTCTCACTGGTACACACTCTGACACACACTGATGTACTGACACACTCACTGGTACACACTCTGACACACTGATGTACTGACACACTTACTGGTACACACTGACACACTGATCGACTGACACACTCACTGGTACACTGACACACTGATATACTGACACACTCACTGGTACACACTCTGACACACACTGATGTACTGACACTCTCACTGGTACACACTCTGACACACACTGATGTACTGACACACTCACTGGTACACACTCTGACACACTGATGTACTGACACACTTACTGGTACACACTCTGACACACACTGATGTACTGACACACTCACTGGTACACACTCTGACACACTGATGTACTGACACACTCACTGGTACACACTCTGACACACTGATATACTGACACACTCACTGGTACACACTCTGACACACTGATGTACTGACACACTCACTGGTACACTGACACACACTGATGTACTGACACTCTCACTGGTACACACTCTGACACACTGATGTACTGACACTCTCACTGGTACACACTCTGACACACTGATGTACTGACACACTCACTGGTACACACTCTGACACACACTGATGTACTGACACACTCACTGGTACACACTCTGACACACTGATGTTCTGACACACTCACTGGTACACACTCTGACACACTGATGTACTGACACACTCACTGGTACACACTCTGACACACACTGATATACTGACACACTCACTGGTACACACTCTGACACACACTGATGTACTGACACACTCACTGGTACACACTCTGACACACACTGATGTACTGACACACTCACTGGTACACACTCTGACACACTGATGTTCTGACACACTCACTGGTACACACTCTGACACACTGATGTACTGACACACTCACTGGTACACACTCTGGCACACACTGATATACTGACACACTCACTGGTACACACTCTGACACACAGTGATGTACTGACACACTCACTGGTACACTGACACACACTGATGTACTGACACACTCACTGGTACACACTCTGACACACACTGATGTACTGACACTCACTGGTACACACGCAGACACACACTGATGTACTGACACACTCACTGGTACACTGACACACACTGATGTACTGACACACTCACTGTTACACACTGATGTACTGACACTCACTGGTACACACGCAGACACACACTGATGTACTGACACACTCACTGGTACACTGACACACACTGATGTACTGACACACTCACTGGTACACACTCTGACACACTGATATACTGACACACTCACTGGTACACACTCTGACACACACTGATGTACTGACACACTCACTGGTACACTGACACACACTGATGTACTGACACACTCACTGGTACACTGACACACACTGATATACTGACACACTCACTGGTACACTGACACACACTGATGTACTGACACACTCACTGTTACACACTGATGTACTGACACTCACTGGTACACACGCAGACACACACTGATGTACTGACACACTCACTGGTACACACTCTGACACACACTGATATACTGACACACTCACCGGTACACACTCTGACACACACTGATATACTGACACACTCACTGGTACACACTCTGACACACTGATGTACTGACACACTGGTACACTGACACACTGATATACTGACACACTCACTGGTACACACTCTGACACACACTGATGTACTGACACACTCACTGGTACACACTCTGACACACTGATGTACTGACACACTCACTGGTACACACTCTGACACACACTGATATACTGACACACTCACCGGTACACACTCTGACACACACTGATACACTGACACACACTGATGTACTGACACACTCACTGATACACACTCTGACACACACTGATATACTGACACACTCACCGGTACACACTCTGACACACACTGATGTACTGACACACTCACTGGTACACACTCTGACACACTGATGTACTGACACACTTACTGGTACACTGACACACACTGATGTACTGACACTCTCACTGGTACACACTCTGACACACACTGATGTACTGACACACTCACTGGTACACACTCTGACACACTGATGTACTGACACACTTACTGGTACACACTGACACACTGATCGACTGACACACTCACTGGTACACTGACACACTGATATACTGACACACTCACTGGTACACACTCTGACACACACTGATGTACTGACACTCTCACTGGTACACACTCTGACACACACTGATGTACTGACACACTCACTGGTACACACTCTGACAC
This sequence comes from Lepisosteus platostomus, assembly GCF_059453375.1. Classification (NCBI taxonomy): domain Eukaryota; kingdom Metazoa; phylum Chordata; class Actinopteri; order Semionotiformes; family Lepisosteidae; genus Lepisosteus; species Lepisosteus platostomus. Next base: position 17,170,555 of record NC_142628.1, read on the forward strand.
ACTGATGTACTGACACACTTACTGGTACACACTCTGACACACACTGATGTACTGACACACTCACTGGTACACACTCTGACACACTGATGTACTGACACACTCACTGGTACACACTCTGACACACTGATATACTGACACACTCACTGGTACACACTCTGACACACTGATGTACTGACACACTCACTGGTACACTGACACACACTGATGTACTGACACTCTCACTGGTACACACTCTGACACACTGATGTACTGACACTCTCACTGGTACACACTCTGACACACTGATGTACTGACACACTCACTGGTACACACTCTGACACACACTGATGTACTGACACACTCACTGGTACACACTCTGACACACTGATGTTCTGACACACTCACTGGTACACACTCTGACACACTGATGTACTGACACACTCACTGGTACACACTCTGACACACACTGATATACTGACACACTCACTGGTACACACTCTGACACACACTGATGTACTGACACACTCACTGGTACACACTCTGACACACACTGATGTACTGACACACTCACTGGTACACACTCTGACACACTGATGTTCTGACACACTCACTGGTACACACTCTGACACACTGATGTACTGACACACTCACTGGTACACACTCTGGCACACACTGATATACTGACACACTCACTGGTACACACTCTGACACACAGTGATGTACTGACACACTCACTGGTACACTGACACACACTGATGTACTGACACACTCACTGGTACACTGACACACACTGATGTACTGACACACTCACTGGTACACACTCTGACACACACTGATGTACTGACACTCACTGGTACACACGCAGACACACACTGATGTACTGACACACTCACTGGTACACTGACACACACTGATGTACTGACACACTCACTGTTACACACTGATGTACTGACACTCACTGGTACACACGCAGACACACACTGATGTACTGACACACTCACTGGTACACTGACACACACTGATGTACTGACACACTCACTGGTACACACTCTGACACACTGATATACTGACACACTCACTGGTACACACTCTGACACACACTGATGTACTGACACACTCACTGGTACACTGACACACACTGATGTACTGACACACTCACTGGTACACTGACACACACTGATATACTGACACACTCACTGGTACACTGACACACACTGATGTACTGACACACTCACTGTTACACACTGATGTACTGACACTCACTGGTACACACGCAGACACACACTGATGTACTGACACACTCACTGTTACACACTGATGTACTGACACACTCACTGATACACACTCTGACACACACCAGGACTTAAAGCTGCAGTGATGATGAATGTTTCTGACGAGGAGGATGACTCGTGATCACTGTGCTGCTTGAAGAATAGTGCCCATGTGTTTGCTCGATCCTAGAAGCTGCTTTCAGGATGTAACTGTGTGACGCTGGTAAACATCCTGGGCTCTCTGAACACACCTTCTACAGCAAACACCAAGCCCCAGGAAGTGTGTGTGTGCTAGTGTCTGTGTATCAGTGTGTGTGTGTATCACTGTGTCTGAGTGTGTCAGAGAGCCAGTGTGTGTGTATCACTGTGTCTGAGTGTGTCAGAGCGCCAGTGTGTGTGTATGTCACTGTGTCTGAGTGTGTCAGAGCGCCAGTGTGTGTGTATGTCACTGTGTCTGAGTGTGTCAGAGTGCCAGTGTATGTATGTCACTGTGTCTGAGTGTGTCAGAGAGCCAGTGTGTGTGTATCACTGTGTCTGAGTGTGTCAGAGGGCCAGTGTGTGTGTATCACTGTGTCTGAGTGTGTCAGAGCGCCAGTGTGTGTAAGTCACTGTGTCTGAGTGTGTCAGAGAGCCAGTGTGTGTAAGTCACTGTGTCTGAGTGTGTCAGAGGGCCAGTGTGTGTGTATCACTGTGTCTGACTGTGTCAGAGCGCCAGTGTGTGTGTGTATCACTGTGTCCGAGTGTGTCAGAGAGCCAGTGTGTGTGTGTATCACTGTGTCCGAGTGTGTCAGAGCGCCAGTGTGTATGTATCACTGTGTCTGAGTGTGTCAGAGCGCCAGTGTGTGTGTAAGTCACTGTGTCTGAGTGTGTCAGAGCGCCAGTGTGTGTGTATCACTGTGTCTGAGTGTGTCAGAGCGCCAGTGTGTGTGTATGTCACTGTGTCTGAGTGTGTCAGAGCGCCAGTGTGTATGTATCACTGTGTCTGAGTGTGTCAGAGCGCCAGTGTGTGTGTAAGTCACTGTGTCTGAGTGTGTCAGAGCCCCAGTGTGTGTGTGTATCACTGTGTCTGAGTGTGTCAGAGAGCCAGTGTGTGTAAGTCACTGTGTCTGAGTGTGTCAGAGCGCCAGTGTGTGTGTATCACTGTGTCTGAGTGTGTCAGAGCGCCAGTGTGTGTGTATGTCACTGTGTCTGAGTGTGTCAGAGAGCCAGTGTGTGTGTATATCACTGTGTCTGAGTGTGTCAGAGAGCCAGTGTGTGTAAGTCACTGTGTCTGAGTGTGTCAGAGGGCCAGTGTGTGTGTATCACTGTGTCTGAGTGTGTCAGAGCGCCAGTGTGTGTGTATGTCACTGTGTCTGAGTGTGTCAGAGCGCCAGTGTGTGTGTATCACTGTGTCTGAGTGTGTCAGAGAGCCAGTGTGTGTGTATCACTGTGTCCGAGAGTGTCAGAGCGCCAGTGTGTGTGTAAGTCACTGTGTCTGAGTGTGTCAGAGTGCCAGTGTGTGTATATCACTGTGTCCGAGTGTGTCAGAGCGCCAGTGTGTGTGTAAGTCACTGTGTCTGAGTGTGTCAGAGGGCCAGTGTGTGTGTATCACTGTGTCTGAGTGTGTCAGAGAGCCAGTGTGTGTGTAAGTCACTGTGTCTGAGTGTGTCAGAGAGCCAGTGTGTGTGTATGTCACTGTGTCTGAGTGTGTCAGAGCGCCAGTGTGTATGTATCACTGTGTCTGAGTGTGTCAGAGCGCCAGTGTGTGTATATCACTGTGTCTGAGTGTGTCAGAGAGCCAGTGTGTGTATGTCACTGTGTCTGAGTGTGTCAGAGAGCCAGTGTGTGTGTATGTCACTGTGTCTGAGTGTGTCAGAGCGCCAGTGTGTGTGTATCACTGTGTCTGAGTGTGTCAGAGCGCCAGTGTGTGTGTATGTCACTGTGTCTGAGTGTGTCAGAGCGCCAGTGTGTATGTATCACTGTGTCTGAGTGTGTCAGAGCGCCAGTGTGTGTGTAAGTCACTGTGTCTGAGTGTGTCAGAGCGCCAGTGTGTGTGTATCACTGTGTCTGAGTGTGTCAGAGAGCCAGTGTGTGTATATGTCACTGTGTCTGAGTGTGTCAGAGCGCCAGTGTGTATGTATCACTGTGTCTGAGTGTGTCAGAGCGCCAGTGTGTGTGTAAGTCACTGTGTCTGAGTGTGTCAGAGCCCCAGTGTGTGTGTGTATCACTGTGTCCGAGTGTGTCAGAGCGCCAGTGTGTGTGTAAGTCACTGTGCTGCTGTCTCTCTGCTACAGGGCGAGGGCAAGGGTAGGAGAGAGAGGGTTCCGAAGGGAGGGGGGGAAATTTAGGGACAGAGAGAATGGAGAAGAGTCAGGAAGACCACGAGGAGCTGTGACGAGCAGAGTGTGAGGAGGAGGAGAGACCTGAGGAGCACATTGGGAGGAGAGGTGACACAGATCGGGAGGATGGGGTAAACAGACACACGACGAGGGGGCTAAACGGAGAGAGACAGCTTCAGCGTATTTATAAATCAGTGTACTGAATAATTCATGGGAGTCTATGTGTAGCCATATGTCATCAGTCTCTGTACTGAGAATATCAGAGAATCTGAGTGGCTCAGCAACAGAGCTCACAGGGACTGTACTGAGAAGACTACAGTGGGAGATTCTAGAGGGTATCAGAGCTGAGGACAGTCCTGTCACTGTAGAGAGAGACGGAGCTGAGGACAGTCCTGTCACTGTACAGAGAGACGGAGCTGAGGACAGTCCTGTCACTGTACAGAGAGACGGAGCTGAGGACAGTCCTGTCACTGTACAGAGAGACGGAGCTGAGGACAGTCCTGTCACTGTACAGAGAGACGGAGCTGAGGACAGTCCTGTCACTGTACAGAGAGACGGACCTGAGGACAGTCCTGTCATTGTAGAGAGAGACGGACCTGAGGACAGTCCTGTCACTGTAGAGAGAGACGGACCTGAGGACAGTCCTGTCACTGTAGAGAGAGACGGACCTGAGGACAGTCCTGTCACTGTAGAGAGAGACGGAGCTGAGGACTGTACTGTCACTGTAGAGAGACGGAGCTGAGGACTGTACTGTCACTGTAGAGAGAGACGGAGCTGAGGACAGTCCTGTCACTGTAGAGAGAGACGGAGCTGAGGACAGTCCTGTCACTGTAGAGAGAGACGGAGCTGAGGACTGTATTGTTTCAGTAGCTGTCATAGCTTAACAGTGTGAATGCTGTGTGCTTGTAGTGTAACAGTGTGGCTGTAGTGTAACAGTGTGAGTGCTGTGTGCTTTTAGTGTAACAGTGTGGCTGTAGTGTAACAGTGTGAGTGCTGTGTGCTTTTAGTGTAACAGTGTGGCTGTAGTGTAACAGTGTGAGTACTGTGTGCTTTTAGTGTAACAGTGTGCTTGTAGTATAACAGTGTGAGTGCTGTGTGCTTGTAGTGTAACAGTGTGAGTACTGTGTGCTTTTAGTGTAACAGTGTGCTTGTAGTGTAACAGTGTGAGTACTGTGTGCTTGTAGTGTAACAGTGTGCTTGTAGTGTAACAGTGTGAGTACTGTGTGCTTTTAGTGTAACAGTGTGGCTGTAGTGTAACAGTGTGAGTACTGTGTGCTTTTAGTGTAACAGTGTGCTTGTAGTATAACAGTGTGAGTGCTGTGTGCTTGTAGTGTAACAGTGTGGCTGTAGTATAACAGTGTGAGTGCTGTGTGCTTGTAGTGTAACAGTGTGCTTGTAGTATAACAGTGTGAGTACGGTGTGCTTGTAGTGTAACAGTGTGGCTGTAGTGTAACAGTGTGAGTACTGTGTGCTTGTAGTGTAACTGTGGCTGTAGTGTAACAGTGTGCTTGTAGTGTAACAGTGTGAGTACGGTGTGCTTGTAGTGTAACAGTGTGCTTGTAGTGTAACAGTGTGAGTACGGTGTGCTTGTAGTGTAACAGCGTGCTTGTAGTATAACAGTGTGAGTACGGTGTGCTTGTAGTGTAACAGTGTGCTTGTAGTGTAACAGTGTGAGTACTGTGTGCTTTTAGTGTAACAGTGTGCTCGTAGTGTAACAGTGTGAGTACGGTGTGCTTTTAGTGTAACAGTGTGGCTGTAGTGTAACAGTGTGAGTACTGTGTGCTTGTAGTGTAACAGTGTGCTTGTAGTATAACAGTGTGAGTACTGTGTGCTTGTAGTGTAACAGTGTGCTTGTAGTGTAACAGTGTGAGTACTGTGTGCTTTTAGTGTAACAGTGTGCTCGTAGTGTAACAGTGTGAGTACGGTGTGCTTTTAGTGTAACAGTGTGGCTGTAGTGTAACAGTGTGAGTACGGTGTGCTTTTAGTGTAACAGTGTGGCTGTAGTGTAACGGTGTGAGTACTGTGTGCTTTTAGTGTAACAGTGTGCTTGTAGTGTAACAGTGTGGCTGTAGTGTAACAGTGTGAGTACTGTGTGCTTTTAGTGTAACAGTGTGCTTGTAGTATAACAGTGTGAGTACTGTGTGCTTGTAGTGTAACAGTGTGGCTGTAGTGTAACAGTGTGAGTACTGTGTGCTTTTAGTGTAACAGTGTGCTTGTAGTATAACAGTGTGAGTACTGTGTGCTTTTAGTGTAACAGTGTGCTTGTAGTATAACAGTGTGAGTACGGTGTGCTTGTAGTGTAACAGTGTGGTTGTAGTGTAACAGTGTGCTTGTAGTGTAAGAGTGTGGCTGTAGTGTAACAGTGTGAATGCTGTGTGCTTGTAGTGTAACAGTGTGGCTGTAGTATAACAGTGTGAGTACGGTGTGCTTGTAGTGTAACAGTGTGGCTGTAGTGTAACAGTGTGAGTACGGTGTGCTTGTAGTGTAACAGTGTTCTTGTAGTATAACAGTGTGAGTACGGTGTGCTTGTAGTGTAACTGTGGCTGTAGTGTAACAGTGTGAGTACTGTGTGCTTTTAGTGTAACAGTGTGGCTGTAGTGTAACAGTGTGAGTACGGTGTGCTTGTAGTGTAACAGTGTGTTTGTAGTGTAACAGTGTGAGTACGGTGTGCTTGTAGTGTAACAGTGTGAGTACTGTGTGCTTGTAGTGTAACAGTGTGGCTGTAGTGTAACAGTGTGAGTACTGTGTGCTTTTAGTGTAACAGTGTGGCTGTAGTGTAACAGTGTGAGTACTGTGTGCTTTTAGTGTAACAGTGTGGCTGTAGTGTAACAGTGTGAGTACTGTGTGCTTTTAGTGTAACAGTGTGGCTGTAGTGTAACAGTGTGAGTACGGTGTGCTTGTAGTGTAACAGTGTGCTTGTAGTGTAACAGTGTGAGTACGGTGTGCTTGTAGTGTAACAGTGTGAGTACTGTGTGCTTGTAGTGTAACAGTGTGCTTGTAGTATAACAGTGTGAGTACTGTGTGCTTTTAGTGTAACAGTGTGGCTGTAGTGTAACAGTGTGAGTACGGTGTGCTTGTAGTGTAACAGTGTGTTTGTAGTGTAACAGTGTGAGTACGGTGTGCTTGTAGTGTAACAGTGTGAGTACTGTGTGCTTGTAGTGTAACAGTGTGGCTGTAGTGTAACAGTGTGAGTACTGTGTGCTTTTAGTGTAACAGTGTGGCTGTAGTGTAACAGTGTGAGTACTGTGTGCTTTTAGTGTAACAGTGTGGCTGTAGTGTAACAGTGTGAGTACGGTGTGCTTGTAGTGTAACAGTGTGCTTGTAGTGTAACAGTGTGAGTACTGTGTGCTTGTAGTGTAACAGTGTGCTTGTAGTGTAACAGTGTGAGTACGGTGTGCTTTTAGTGTAACAGTGTGGCTGTAGTGTAACAGTGTGAGTACTGTGTGCTTGTAGTGTAACAGTGTGCTTGTAGTGTAACAGTGTGAGTACTGTGTGCTTGTAGTGGCTCTGTGGTGCTCATGCTGTCTCTGTCTTATTGTGCCCATGTGTCTGTGTGTCTGTGTGTATCTTATCATGCCCATGTGTGTGTGTCATCATGCCCATGTGTGTGTGTCTTTGTGCCCGTGTGTGTGTCATCGGGCCCGTGTGTGTTTGTGCCAGTGTGCGTGTGCCTGTGTGTGTGTCATCGTGCCTGTGTGTGTTTGTGCCAGTGTGTCATCATGCCCGTGTGTGTCATCGTGCCTGTGTGTGTTTGTGCCAGTGTGTCATCGTGCCCGTGTGCATGTGTGTCATCATGCCCATGTGTGTGCCCGTGTGTGTGTGTGTGTGCCCATGTGTGTGTCATCGTGCCCGTGTGTGTGTATCTGTATCTGGTATCCAATTTCACCAGTCTGGTGCTCAATACATCCGGAAAGTGGGAGAGAGACCCACGATCCTGGTCGTGTGTCCCTCAGGCTGTGACAGGGTGAACCCCAGGGGTACCTGTGTGCCGATCCTCTCTGTGTGTCCCTCAGGCTGTGACAGGGTGAACCCCAGGGGTACCTGTGTGCCGATCCTTACTGTGTGTCCCTCAGGCTGTGACAGGGTGAACCCCAGGGGTACCTGTGTGCCGATCCTCTCTGTGTGTCCCTCAGGCTGTGACAGGGTGAACCCCAGGGGTACCTGTGTGTCGATCCTCACTGTGTGTCCCTCAGGCTGTGACAGGGTGAACCCCAGGGGTACCTGTGTGTCCCTCAGGCTGTGACAGGGTGAACCCCAGGGGTACCTGTGTGCCGATCCTCTCTGTGTGTCCCTCAGGCTGTGACAGGGTGAACCCCAGGGGTACCTGTGTGTCGATCCTCACTGTGTGTCCCTCAGGCTGTGACAGGGTGAACCCCAGGGGTACCTGTGTGTCCCTCAGGCTGTGACAGGGTGAACCCCAGGGGTACCTGTGTGCCGATCCTCTCTGTGTGTCCCTCAGGCTGTGACAGGGTGAACCCCAGGGGTACATGTGTGTCGATCCTCACTGTGTGTCGCACAAGGGGTTGACAGGTTGAACCTCAGGGTTACCTGTGTCCCAGTAAAGTCCTTTGGAATCTAAGCCTGAATCCAGCAGTAGTGATTGTACCATTCTTGTTCCCTAACTCCCCTTTCCCTCTGTGTTCATGTCATCGCCCTCTCTCCCTTCCTCTCGCTCCTCCTCTCTCTCCTCCTCTCTCTTCTGCTCTGTCCCTTCCTCTCTCTCCCTCCTCCCATCTCTCCTCTCTCCTCTCTCTCCTCCTCTCTCCCCCTCACCCTGCCTCGTCAAGCCCTGAGCTGTCTTCTCCAGGTGATTGCAGTGAAAGAGGCGATTGGTGTAAAAGGAGAGGGGAGGTGCTGTCTGTGCCCCAGGCTGTCACTCTCTCCCAACCTCGCTGCCACTCCGACTCAGGCCCAGTGCTGGAGGAGGGAGGAGAGTGGGAGAGTAGTGGAACGGTCTCGGTGCCACCAGCCCTGGGAGGCCAGCTGGACAAGTGTCTCTCTGTTTCTGTGATCCTTTCTCACCTGCCTGTAAAAGCCAGAGCATTAATAAGGATCAGAGCCAGCCTGGAAGCCAGATTGGGGGCCGTGCCAGTGTGCTGCTCTCCCCGGGACTGAGTCAGGCATTCCTGCTGTCCTCCTCTCCTGTCCTGCTGTCCTGTCCTGTCCTGGTGTCCCACTGTCCTCCTGTCCTGTCCCACTGTCCTCCTGTCCTGTCCTGGTGTCCCACTGTCCTCCTGTCCTGTTCCTCTCTCCTGTCCCACTGTCCTCTTGTCCTGGTGTCCTTCTGTCCTGCTGTCTTGTTGCCCTGGTGTCCTGCTGTCTTGTTGCCCTGGTGCCCTCTTGCCCTGGTGTCCTGCTGTCTTGTTGTCCTGGTGCCCTCCTGCCCTGGTGTCCTGCTGTCTTGTTGCCCTGGTGTCCTGCTGTCTTGTTGCCCTGGTGCCCTGGTGCTCAGGTGCCCTCTTGCCCTGGTGCCCTTCTGTCCTGCTGTCTTGTTGCCCTGGTGCCCTGCTGTCTTGTTGCCTTGGTGCCCTGGTGCTCTAGTGCCCTCTTGCCCTGGTGCCCTTCTGTCCTGCTGTCTTGTTGCCCTGGTGCCCTGCTGTCTTGTTGCCCTGGTGCCCTCTTGCCTTGTTGCCCTGGTGCCCTCTTGCCCTGGTGCCCTGCTGTCTTGTTGCCTTGGTGCCCTGGTGCTCTGGTGCCCTCTTGCCCTGGTGCCCTTCTGTCCTGCTGTCTTGTTGCCCTGGTGCCCTGCTGTCTTGTTGCCCTGGTGCCCTCTTGCCCTGGTGCTCTGGTGCCCTCTTGCCCTGGTGCCCTTCTGTCCTGCTGTCTTGTTGCCCTGGTGCCCTCTTGCCCTGGTGCCCGGCTGTCTTGTTGCCCTGGTGCCCAGGTGCTGTACAGCAGGCAGTGCAGTGCGCAGGGGCGCTGGGGTCTATATTTAGCAGCAAGAGTGTGATGAGCGAATTCACACTCTCTGATGCTGCTCGAGCATCGTGACTGTGCGTCAGCAATGAGAGGAGAGGGACACGCACAGCACAGCCCTGATCCACCTCCACAGCTGTCTGATCCACTCGGGCTCTTACAGCCTTGTCACTCAGACACACGTAAGAGGACAGGCTCAGTGACATAGACTGGACACAGGCAGACCAGGCTGCCCAGAGAGGACAGGCTCAGTGACCGTAGCCTGGACATAGAGACTGGACACAGGCAGACCAGGCTGCCCAGAGAGGACAGGCTCAGTGACCGTAGCCTGGACATAGAGACTGGACACAGGCAGACCAGGCTGCCCAGAGAGGACAGGCTCAGTGACCACAGCCTGGACATTGAAACTGGACACAGGCAGACCTGACTGCCCAGAGAGGACAGGCTCAGTGACCATAGCCTGGACATTGAAACTGGACACAGGAAACAGGAGCAGAGAAGCAGAGCGAGGGAGAGAGAGGGGGGCAGAGGGAGAGAGAGGGACAGTGTGTAAGTTATTATTATTATGACTATCACGAGAGAGAGGCTCCGTCATGTTCCAGGCGTCATGTGTGCTATAGTTACATACAGGTCATGCTGTCCTTGAACTGATCATGATTGATTGCTGCTCAAGAACTGCTGTAGGAGAAACAGCTCATCCCTCCCTCCCCCTGTCCATCACACGGCTCCGCCCCTGTCCATCACACAGCTCCGCCCCTGTCCATCACACTGCCCCGCCCCTGTCCATCACACAGCTCCGCCCCTGTCCATCACACAGCTCCGCCCCTTTCCATCACACGGCTCCGCCCCTGTCCATCACACAGCTCCGCCCCTGTCCATCACACGGCCCCGCCCCTGTCCATCACACGGCCCCGCCCCTGTCCATCGCACAGCCCCGCCCCTGTCCATCACACAGCTCCGCCCCTTTCCATCACACGGCTCCGCCCCTGTCCATCGCACGGCCCCGCCCCTGTCCATCGCACGGCCCCGCCCCTGTCCATCGCACGGCTCCGCCCCTGTCCATCACACGGCTCCGCCCCTGTCCATCACACGGCCCCGCCCCTGTCCATCACACGGCTCCGCCCCTGTCCATCGCACGGCTCCGCCCCTGTCCATCACACGGCTCCGCCCCTGTCCATCACACGGCCCCGCCCCTGTCCATCACACTGCCCCGCCCCTGTCCATCGCACAGCCCCGCCCCTGTCCATCGCACAGCCCCCTGTCCATCACACGGCTCCGCCCCTGTCCATCACACAGCTCCGCCCCTGTCCATCACACTGCCCCGCCCCTGTCCATCACACAGCCCCGCCCCTGTCCATCACACAGCTCCGCCCCTTTCCATCACACGGCTCCGCCCCTGTCCATCACACAGCCCCCTGTCCATCACACGGCTCCGCCCCTGTCCATCACACAGCTCCGCCCCTGTCCATCACACAGCTCCGCCCCTGTCCATCACACTGCCCCGCCCCTGTCCATCACACAGCTCCGCCCCTTTCCATCACACGGCTCCGCCCCTGTCCATCACACAGCTCCGCCCCTGTCCATCACACAGCTCCGCCCATGTCCATCACACGGCCCCGCCCCTGTCCATCGCACAGCCCCGCCCCTGTCCATCGCACAGCCCCCTGTCCATCACACGGCTCCGCCCCTGTCCATCACACTGCCCCGCCCCTGTCCATCACACTGCCCCGCCCCTGTCCATCACACAGCCCCGCCCCTGTCCATCACACAGCCCCGCCCCTGTTCATCGCACAGCCCCGCCCCCCGCCTTGTCTACAGAGCTGAAGGCCAGGGTCTGCGACTGGCTGAGTGTGGGAGCAGTGGGGCTACTGTCACAGTGAGAGTGAGTGTGGGAGTGTCACAGTGAGAGTGAGTGTGGGAGTGTCACAGTGAGAGTGAGTGTGAGAGTGTCACAGTGAGAGTGAGTGTGGGAGTGTCACAGTGAGAGTGAGTGTGGGAGTGTCACAGTGAGAGTGAGTATGAGAGTGTCACAGTGAGTGTGGGAGTGTCACAGTGAGGGTGAGTGTGGGAGTGTCACAGTGAGAGTGAGTGTGGGAGTGTCACAGTGAGAGTGAGTATGAGAGTGTCACAGTGAATGTGGGAGTGTCACAGTGAGAGTGAGTGTGGGAGTGTGTGTGTGTGTGTGTGTGTGTGTGTCCTGCTAGGATCACACCAGGTCTGAATCCTACTGGGGGAGGGTGGAGGGAACTCAGGAGTATGTGATCTCCTGTCCCAGCCTGAGGAACAGTGAGCCTGTCTCTCAATAATAATAATACAGTGTGTGATCTCCTGTCCCAGCCTGAGGAACAGACAGTGAGCCTGTCTCTCAATAATAATAATACAGTGTGTGATCTCCTGTCCCAGCCTGAGGAACAGTGAGCCTGTCTCTCAATAATAATAATACAGTGTGTGATCTCCTGTCCCAGCCTGAGGAACAGTGAGCCTGTCTCTCAATAATAATAATACAGTGTGTGATCTCCTGTCCCAGCCTGAGGAACAGTGAGCCTGTCTCTCAATAATAATAATACAGTGTGTGATCTCCTGTCCCAGCCTGAGGAACAGACAGTGAGCCTGTCTCTCAATAATAATAAAACAGTGCGTGATCTCCTGTCCCAGCCTGAGGAACAGTGAGTCTGTCTCTCAATAATAATAATACAGTGCGTGATCTCCTGTCCCAGCCTGAGGAACAGTGAGCCTGTCTCTCAATAATAATAATACAGTGTGTGATCTCCTGTCCCAGCCTGAGGAACAGTGAGCCTGTCTCTCAATAATAATAATACAGTGTGTGATCTCCTGTCACAGCCTGAGGAACAGACAGTGAGCCTGTCTCTCAATAATAATAATACAGTGTGTGATCTCCTGTCCCAGCTGGAGGAACAGTGAGCCTGCCTCCCAATAATGCTCCATATGTCTATATGTAAATATTTTATGATTGTGTCTTTACTGTAAATGTCTAGAGTTTTTGTTTTATGTTAACTGTATTTGCTTGGTTTTGGCAACACTGATTGTACCCATCGATCATGCCAATAAAGCACCTTGAATTGAACTGAATCGTGTGTGTTACAGAGAGAGGAGTGTGTGTGTTTCAGAGAGAGAGGGGTGTGTGTGTTTCAGAGAGAGGAGTGTGTGTGTTTCAGAGAGAGAGGGGTGTGTGTGTTTCAGAGAGAGGAGTGTGTGTGTTTCAGAGAGAGGGGGTGTGTGTTTCAGAGAGAGAGGGGTGTGTGTGTGTTTCAGAGAGAGAGGGGTGTGTGTGTGTTTCAGAGAGAGAGGGGTGTGTGTGTGTTTCAGAGAGAGGGGTGTGTGTGTTTCAGAGAGAGAGGGGTGTGTGTGTTTCAGAGAGAGAGGGGTGTGTGTGTTTCAAAAAGAGGGGTGTGTGTTTCAGAGAGAGAGGGTGTGGAAAGATGGAGAGGTGGAGGTGGGGAGGAGTGGAACAGGATGGAAAACATGAAAGAGGCAGTTTGTACTAATTACACACTAATTAGTACTAATTAAGTATAATGGGGATTAGTGAAGAAATTATCTGACAAATGCAGAGTTTCAGCTCCCAGGGAAATTTGTAAAAATGTAAAATCTAGAAATTTCTAAACTAAATCTTTTAGTATAAGGCTTTCTTTCACTTTTTAAACATAAACATAAAGTCCGTGCTCTATCGGCGTGTCTGTGCTCTAACGGCGTGTCTGTGCTCTAACGGCGTGTCTCCTCTCTAACAGCGTGTCTCCTCTCTAACGGCGTGTCTGTATTCTATCGGCGTGTCTCTTCTCTAACGGCATGTCTCTTCTTTAACGGCGTGTCTCTTCTCTAACGGCGTGTCTGTGCTCTAACGGTGTGTCTCCTCTCTAACGGCGTGTCTGTGCTCTAACGGCGTGTCTCTTCTCTAACGGCGTGTCTGTGCTCTAACAGCGTGTCTCTTCTCTAACGGCGTGTCTCTTCTCTAACGGCGTGTCTCTTCTCTAACGGCGTGTCTCTTCACTAACGGAGTGTCTCTTCTCTAACGGCGTGTCTCTTCTCTAACGGCGTGTCTCCTCTCTAACGGCGTGTCTCCTCTCTAACGGCGTGTCTGTGCTCTAACAGCGTGTCTCTTCTCTAACAGCGTGTGCTCTAACGGCGTGTCTCTCCTCTAACGGCGTGTCTGTGCTCTAACGGCGTGTCTCTTCTCTAACGGCGTGTCTCTTCTCTAACGGCGTGTCTCTTCTCTAACGGCGTGTCTCCTCTCTAACGGCGTGTCTGTGCTCTAACGGCGTGTCTCCTCTCTAACGGCGTGTCTGTGCTCTAACGGCGTGTCTCTTCACTAACGGCGTGTCTCTTCTCTAACGGCATGTCTCTTCTCTAACGGCGTGTCTCCTCTCTAACGGCGTGTCTGTGCTCTAACGGCGTGTCTCCTCTCTAACGGCGTGTCTGTGCTCTAACGGCGTGTCTCCTCTCTAACGGCGTGTCTGTGCTCTAACGGCGTGTCTCTTCTCTAACGGCGTGTCTCTTCTCTAACGGCGTGTCTCTTCTCTAACGGCATGTCTCTTCTTTAACGGCATGTCTCTTCTTTAACGGCGTGTCTCCTCTCTAACGGCGTGTCTCCTCTCTAACGGCGTGTCTGTGCTCTAACGGCGTGTCTCTCCTCTAACGGCGTGTCTGTGCTCTAACGGCGTGTCTGTGCTCTAACGGCGTGTCTGTGCTCTAACGGCGTGTCTCTCCTCTAACGGCGTGTCTGTGCTCTAACGGCGTGTCTGTGCTCTAACGACGTGTCTGTGCTCTAACGGCGTGTCTCTTCTCTAACGGCGTGTCTCTTCTCTAACGGCGTGTCTCCTCTCTAACGGCGTGTCTGTGCTCTAACGGCGTGTCTCTTCTCTAACGGCGTGTCTCCTCTCTAACGGCGTGTCTGTGCTCTAACGGCGTGTCTCTTCTCTAACGGCGTGTCTCTTCTCTAAAGGCGTGTCTCTCCTCTAACGGCGTGTCTGTGCTCTAACGGCGTGTCTCTTCTCTAACGGCGTGTCTGTGCTCTAACGGCGTGTCTGTTCTCTAACGGCGTGTCTCTTCTCTAACGGCGTGTCTCTTCTCTAACGGCGTGTCTGTGCTCTAACGGCGTGTCTGTTCTCTAACGGCGTGTCTCTTCTCTAACGGCGTGTCTCTTCTCTAACGGCGTGTCTGTGCTCTAACGGCGTGTCTCCTCTCTAACGGCGTGTCTGTGCTCTAACGGCGTGTCTCCTCTCTAACGGCGTGTCTGTGCTCTAACGGCGTGTCTCTTCACTAACGGCGTGTCTCTTCACTAACGGCGTGTCTCTTCACTAACGGCGTGTCTCTTCTCTAACGGCGTGTCTCCTCGCTAACGGCGTGTCTGTGCTCTAACGGCGTGTCTCCTCTCTAACGGCGTGTCTGTGCTCTAACGGCATGTCTCTTCACTAACGGCGTGTCTCTTCACTAACGGCGTGTCTCTCCTCTAACGGCGTGTCTCTCCTCTAACGGCGTGTCTCCTCTCTAACTGCGTGTCTGTGCTCTAACGGCGTGTCTCTTCTCTAACGGCGTGTCTGTGCTCTAACGGCGTGTCTCTTCTCTAACGGAGTGTCTCTTCTCTAACGGAGTGTCTCTTCTCTAACGGCGTGTCTGTGCTCTAACTGCGTGTCTGTGCTCTAACAGCGTGTCTCTTCTCTAACGGCATGTCTCTTCTCTAACGGCGTCTCTCTTCTCTATCGGCGTGTCTGTGCTCTAATAGTGCATCAGTGATCTAATGGTGTGTGTTTCTGTGCTCTAACAATGTTTCTGTGCCTCTGTCTCCAGGCTCCTTGTCTCTCAGTGTGCTCCTGGTCTCCCTAGCGGTCACAGTGTGCGCTGTGTGGCTGGTAGCCCTGTGTGGGATCTGCAGCTGGTGCCAACGCAAGCTGGTGAGTGAGAGGAGCAGCACCACACCTTCAGAAAGCCTCCACAGCCCCAGCGCTGTGCAGCACAGGAGCTCTGGTAACACTGGGAGGAGGAAGAGGACAGTAGTAGCTTTTAGCTATTTATCCAGCAGCTCTGTCACCCTGAGCTCAGCAGGTGTGAGCCTGGCCAGTACCTGGACGGGAGACTCCTGGGAAAGCTGAGGCTGCTGCTGGAAGAGGTGTTAGTGGGGCCAGCAGGGGTGGTCCTAATGCCCCAGTATAGTGACGGGGACACTTCAGTCCTTCAGATGAGACGTAAAACCGAGGTCCTGACTCTCTGTGGTCATTAAAAATCCCAGGGCGTCTCTTGAGAAGAGTAGGGGTGTAACCCCGGTGTCCTGGTCACATTCCCCTGGTCTTTACCAGTCATGGCCTCCTAATAACCCCCCTCTCTGAACTGGTTCATCACTCTGCTCTCCTCCCCACTGAGAGCTGGTGTGTGTGAGAGGACTGGAGCATCATCCAGGTGGGGCTGCACACTGTGGGGGTGGAGGGGATCCCCATTACCTGTAAAGAGCTCTGAGTGGAGGGGCCAGAAAAGCGCTATATAAGTGTGAGGAATTATTATCATTGATAATATTTTATAATAGTAATAATAGGGGCTCACACAGTAATAGGAGCTGTAATAGGAGCTCACAGTAGTAGGAGCAGTAATAGGAGCTCACAGTAATAGGAGCTGTAATAGGAGCTCACAGTAATGGGAGCAGTAATAGGAGCTCACAGTAATGGGAGCAGTAATAGGAGCTCTAGCAGTAATAGGAGCAGTAATAGGAGCTCACAGTAATAGGAGCAGTAATAGGAGCTCACAGTAATAGGAGCTGTAATAGGAGCTCACAGTAATAGGAGCAGTAATAGGAGCTCACAGTAATAGGAGCAGTAATAGGAGCTCACAGTAATAGGAGCTGTAATAGGAGCTCACAGTAATAGGAGCAGTAAGGGGAGCAGTAATAGGAGCTCACAATAATAGGAGCAGTAATAGGAGCTCACAGTAATAGGAGCTGTAATAGGAGCAGTAATAGGAGCTCACAGTAATAGGAGCTCACAGTAATAGGAGCTCACAGTAATAGGAGCTGTAATAGGAGCTCACAGTAATAGGAGCAGTAAGGGGAGCAGTAATAGGAGCTCACAGTAATAGGAGCTGTAATAGGAGCAGTAATAGGAGCTCACAGTAATAGGAGCTGTAATAGGAGCAGTAATAGGAGCTCAAAGTAATAGGAGCTCACAGTAATAGGAGCTCACAGTAATAGGAGCTGTAATAGGAGCTCACAGTAATAGGAGCTCACAGTAATAGGAGCAGTAATAGGAGCTCACAGTAAGGGGAGCAGTAATAGGAGCTCGCAGTAATAGGAGCTCACAGTAATAGGAGCAGTAATAGGAGCTCAGTAATGGGAGCAGTGATAGGAGCTCACAGTAGTAGGAGCAGTAATAGGAGCTCTAGCAGTAACGGGAGCAGTAATAGGAGCTCACAGTAATGGGAGCAGTAATAGGAGCTCACAGTAATAGGAGCTCACAGTAATAGGAGCAGTAATAGGAGCTCACAGTAATAGGAGCTCACAGTACTAGGAGCAGTATTAGGAGCTCACAGTAATAGGAGCTGTAATAGGAGCTCACAGTAATGGGAGCAGTAATAGGAGCTCACAGTAATAGGAGCTCACAGTAGTAGGAGCAGTAATAGGAGCTCACAGTAATAGGAGCAGTTATAGGAGCTCACAGTAATAGGAGCTCACAGTAATGGGAGCTCACAGTAATAGGAGCAGTAATAGGAGCAATAATAGGAGCTCACAGTAATAGGAGCTGTAATAGGAGCTCACAGTAATAGGAGCTGTAATAGGAGCTCACAGTAATAGGAGCAGTAATAGGAGCTCACAGTAATAGGAGCTCACAGTAATAGGAGCGCACAGTAATAGGAGCAGTAATAGGAGCTCACAGTAATAGGAGCAGTAATAGGAGCAGTAATAGGAGCTCACAGTAACAGGAGCTCACAGTAACAGGAGCTGTAATAGGAGCTCACAGTAATAGGAGCGCACAGTAATAGGAGCAGTAATAGGAGCTCTCAGTTATAGGAGCTGTAATAGGAGCTCACAGTAATAGGAGCAGTAATAGGAGCTCACAGTAAGGGGAGCAGTAACGGGAGCTGTAATAGGAGCTCACAGTAATAGGAGCTCACAGTAATAGGAGCTCTCAGTTATAGGAGCAGTAATAGGAGCTCACAGTAAGGGGAGCAGTAATGGGAGCTCTGAAGCTCCTAGGAGAGTAACGGGAGCAGTAGGGTGAACACAGAGCACCAGCTGTAATACCAGCAGACACTGGAGCCTCTTCCACAGGAGCCCGCTCTCTCCTCCCCCGAGTAATCAGCGCCTCAGCGCCTGGGGGACTCCGGGATTGTGACCGTGTTTGTGGACTGTTTCAGGAGTCGTCGGGACCCTCAGAGGGACAGCAAGACCGTAAATCCCTTTTAAAGGTTCACCATGTTTTACCACGGTATCAGTAGAGATCAGCATGGCAGTGCACTGTGCCAGCATGGGAATCCAGGCCGATCCCTGGGAGATGCATGGGAAAGAGAAAGCATGACCACAGCCGGCATGGGCACTCAACCCTCTGACTGAACACTGAGGCCTGGCCACAGCGATACTGTACTGAACACTGGCACACCAACACTGTCCTGCACATTGGTACACTGATACTGTACTGCACACTGGCACACCGACACTGTCCTGCACACTGGCACACCGACACTGTACTGAACACTGGCACACTGATACTGTCCTACACACTGGCACACCAACACTGTCCTGCACACTGGTACACCGACACTGTCCTGCACACTGGCACACCGACACTGTCCTGCACACTGGCACACCGACACTGTACTGCACACTGGCACACCGACACTGTACTGAAGACTGGCACACTGATACTGTCCTACACACTGGCACACCAACACTGTCCTGCACACTGGCACAGCGATACTGTACTGCACACTGGCACACCGACACTGTACACGGGCACACAGAGACAGTGTAACACAACACAATGACAGCGTGAAGAAGTATGATACAGTGACTGTGACAAAGCACAATGATAGTAGGACACGTCAGACACTTGGTTCAGCATGGTAAAAGCATGGTGAAATCACTATAATAAGATGGTTGGTAAAGCATGGTGAAGAATGAGGTAAACCACAGTAAATACATAGTATACGCATGGTAAATATCTTTGAAGGTACTGTTTGCTATGGACTGTTTTACTTTTAATCTTTTGATCCAACGATTTGATAAAGGATTGGACTGCAATTAAGTAATGTTATCTCAAGATAGTTGGACTCTGTCCGAGAAGGAGACAGGAGTCTGATGAACTGGAAGGAGAGAGAGAGAGGAGGGAGAGAGGAGTCTGATGAACTGGAAGGAGAGAGAGGAGGGAGAGAGGAGTCTGATGAACTGGAAGGAGAGGGAGAGAGGAGTCTGATGAACTGTACCAGCAGCTCTATCACCCTGGAGCTCAGCAGGTGTGAGCCTGGCCAGTACCTGGATGGGAGACTCCTGGGAAAGCTGAGGCTGCTGCTGGAAGAGGTGTTAGTGGGGCCAGCAGGGGGCGCTCACCCTGCGGTCTGTGTGGGTCCTAATGCCCCAATATAGGACACTATACTGTATCTCGTCCTTCGGTTGAGATGAACTAAATGTATTAATGAGGGAGATGAAATCAATCAGACACTTTTACAGACAGAGATGAGGAAGGAGGATGAAGAGAGAGGCTGTGTCGCTGGGGTGTGAGTCAGCTGGATCACACACACCTGTCAAGCAGAAGCAACACACTCCTCTCTCTGCACACAACTTAATCACCGGCAACACACTGACACACACAGACACACACGCTGATACACATACTGACACACACATTGATCCACTGATACACTGACACACACACTGATATACTGACATACACATTGATACACTGATACACACACTGACACCTACTGATGCACTGATACACACACTGATACACACGCTGATATACTGACATACACATTGATACACTGATACACACACTGACACCTACTGATGCACTGATACACACTGACATACTGATACGCACAGTGACGCACATTGAGACATATATTGATACGCTGAGACACACACTGATACACTGACACACACACTGACATACTGATACACACACTGACACTGAGACATACATTGATACACTGAGACACACACACTGACACAGACATAAATTGATATACTGACACATAGAGACACTGAGACACACACACTGACAAACTGAGACACACACAGACACTGAGACATATATTGATATACTGACACACACACTGACACATGGAGACACTGAGACATATATTGATATACTGACACATACACACACACGCAGAGACACTGAGACGCACACACTGACATACATACAGACAGTGAGACACACACTGACACAGAAGGAGAGAAATACACTCACACACTGATGTCTCTCAGCAATCCCAATTAAGCTCACTTAGCTAATTAACCAAAGATCTCCATAATCTGAAAAGAGGATGAGAGGCTTGAGTCTGTAATTCAGAACAAACAAACACAGCTGTGAGAGAGAAAGGGGTCGGGGCTCAGGGCTGCTCGCCTCCTGCCAGCTCCCTGCGGAGTCCGAGACTGTCTGAGCTGAGCCCTGCTGAGAGGTTCAGTGAATTAGACCTGCAGGGCGCTGTCATCAGCACTCTGGAGCGCTCCAGGAGCACCTCTGGACAGTGCTCTGTCCGCTGTGTCTCCAGTGAATGGACAGTGTGTCCTGGCTCTGTACCCAGTGAATGGACAGTGTGTCCTGGTGCTCTGTCTCCAGTGAATGGACAGTGTGTCCTGGCTCTGTCTCCAGTGAATGGACAGTGCATCCTGTCTCTGTCCCCAATGAATGGACAGTGTGTCCTGGCTCTGTCCCCAGTGAATGGACAGTGTGTCCTGGCTCTGTACCCAGTGAATGGACAGTGTGTCCTGGCTCTGTCCCCAATGAATGGACAGTGTTTCCTGGCTCTGTCTCCAGTGAATGGACAGTGTGTCCTGGCTCTGTCCCCAGTGAATGGACAGTGTGTCCTGTCTCTGTCCCCAATGAATGGACAGTGTTTCCTGGCTCTGTCCCCAGTGAATGGACAGTGTGTCCTGGCTCTGTCCCCAGTGAATGGACAGTGTGTCCTGGCTCTGTCCCCAATGAATCGACAGTGTTTCCTGGCTCTGTCTACAGTGAATGGACAGTGTGTCCTGGCTCTGTCTCCAGTGAATGGACAGTGTCTGGCTCTGTCCTCAGTGAATGGACAGTGTCTGGCTCTGTTTGACTCTCCTCTCCTCCCTCTCTCTCCCTCCTCTCCTTCTCTGTTCCTAAAGATTTTATGATGTTTTAAATTATAGATGAGCTGCTCCTGTCAGAAACAGCACTTGAGAAATCTTTACTCACTGATTCTCTGACTGCTGCATCTCTGTGTGTCAGTGTGTGTGTGATATCTTTCATTGTGTCTGTGTGTGTGATATCTTTCATTGTGTCTGTGTGTGTGATATCTTTCATTGTGTCTGTGTGTGTGGATATCTTTCAGTGTGTCAGTCTGTGTGGATATTTTTAAGTGTGTCTATGTGTGTGTGGATATCTTTCAGTGTGTGTGTGATATCTTTTAGTGTGTCTGTGGGTGTGGATATCTTTCAGTGTGTGTCAGTGTGTGTGTGATATCTTTCAGTGTGTGTCAGTGTGTCTGGATATCTTTCAGTGTGTGTGTGGATATCTTTCAGTGTGTCAGTGTGTGTGGATATCTTTCAGTGTGTATGAATATTTTTAAGTGTATGTGTGAATATCTTTCAGTGTGTGTAAATTGTCCTTCAGTGTGTCTATAAATATCTTTCAGTATGCATGTGTTTCTCAGTGAGTTTGTGTGTGTGTCTGTGAGTTTCTGTGTGTCAGTGGGTTTGAGTGTCAATGTGTGGCTCAGTGGGTTTGTGTATCTCAGTGGGTTTGTGTGTCGGCATGTGTGTCTCAGTGGGTTTGTGTGCGTGTCTGTGTGTCTGTGAGTTTCTGTGTGTGTCAGTGTGTGGCTCAGTGGGTTTGTGTCTGTATCAGTATGAATGTGACGTCAGTGTGTCAGTCTGAGTGTGTCCGCGTGTGTTTTAAACTTACTCAGCCATAACCTTTTCCTTTCCCTTAACAACACTCTCTCCTCCCTCCTCCCTTCTCAATTCAATTCAAGATGCTTTATTGGCATGACCAATGAATAAGCATATACATTTAACATAAAATCTACAGACATTTACAATACAGACACATCATAATATATTTACATACAAACATATGGAACATTATATAATATATAATGTAATTCACACTGTATTATTATTATTGAGAGACAGGCTCAGTGTTGCTCAGGCTGGGACAGGAGATCACACACTGTATTATTATTATTGAGAGACAGGCTCACTGTTCCTCAGGCTGGGAAAGGAGATCACACACTGTATTATTATTATTGAGAGACAGGCTCACTGTCTGTTCCTCAGGCTGGGACAGGAGATCACACACTGTATTATTATTATTGAGAGACAGGCTCACTGTCTGTTCCTCAGGCTGGGACAGGAGATCACACACTGTAATATTATTATTGAGAGACAGGCTCACTGTCTGTTCCTCAGGCTGGGACAGGAGATCACACACTGTAATATTATTATTGAGAGACAGGCTCACTGTCTGTTCCTCAGGCTGGGACAGGAGATCACACACTGTATTATTATTATTGAGAGACAGGCTCACTGTCTGTTCCTCAGGCTGGGACAGGAGATCACACACTGTAATATTATTATTGAGAGACAGGCTCACTGTCTGTTCCTCAGGCTGGGACAGGAGATCACACACTGTAATATTATTATTGAGAGACAGGCTCACTGTCTGTTCCTCAGGCTGGTACAGGAGATCACACACTGTATTATTATTATTGAGAGACAGGCTCACTGTTCCTCAGGCTGGTACAGGAGATCACACACTGTATTATTATTATTGAGAGACAGGCTCACTGTTCCTCAGGCTGGGACAGGAGATCACACACTGTATTATCATTATTGAGAGACAGGCTCACTGTATTATTATACAGGAATTAGCAGGAATTTTGGAGCAGTCTGCAGCTCTTGGTCTCACACTACACGACACAGAAATCAAGTTCCTGCTGTCGCCCACAGAACAGGGGCTGCAACAGAACCTGGCACTGCTAGAGCAGTACTGTCAGACCTGGGCACTGCCAGCCCATCTGGACCCAGAACAGGGGCTGCAGCAGAACCTGGCACTGCTGGAGCAGTACTGTCAGACCTGGGTGTTGACAGTCAATCTGGACAAGACGAGAGTTATGGTTTTCCAGAAGAAAGCCTATGTGTTGTACAGTATGTAAATACCTGATGATGTTTGCAACATAAATGTCTTTAATTGTGTTAATTGTATCTGCTTCAGGAACACTATAATTCATAAGTCATGTCACTAAAGCTAATTGAATTTGAATTTGAGTCGGTATGTATTTGTCTCATAGAGTCTTGTTCCACACTCCTATAGCCTTTGTGTAAAGAAGTGACTCTTTTTCTCAGTTTTAAATGCCATGTAGGTTCAACCAGTGTCCTTGTTTCACTGTTGAGCTTGAGTCCACTAGCCTGACTTTGTTGGTGTCTTAGGTTTTTGAATACTTGTGTCAGTGTGATCTTTTATCCTTTATTTTCATGACTAAAGAGATTCAGATCCTTCAGTGTGTCGCTGTAGTACAGTTCTTTGAGCCCAGGAATGTATCTGGTTACTAGTTGTAGCCAATACTTTAATACTCAATTTATTACTTCTCTCTCTCCCTCCTCTCTCCTCTCTCTCAGGGGAAGAGGTATAAGCCCAGCTTGGAGACAGCAGGGACCCCAGACTCCACTCGTGGCCGTGGGGAGAAGAAAGCCATCAAGTAGGTGCTGTAGAGGGGGATGGGGTGTGGGTGCCCCAAAACATACAGGCAAATGAGAGAGACCCCCCACCAAGTCTGGGGACACTTGATCTCATTAACGTGAGATCGCACCTCCAGCTTATCACAACTGCTCCACACTTCACAGAGCAAACAAGAATGGCACCCCGAAGTCTTTTCATTAGACCATAGGTGATAGGAGAATAGTGCGCCCCAATATCTCCATCAGAAGATCAGTAGTGACTGCACTGGCCAAGGACCTGTCCTTCCTGTCCAGCCTGCAGGCCAGTGGCCAGTCAGCACAAGAGTCAGAGCCTCACTCTGAACGGCACCAGTAAGCTGATACAAACCAGCAGTGATGGTACACAACAGCACACCAGCAGGGTGTCATCACGAACCAGCAGGGTGTCATTATGAATCAGTAGTGTGCCTCTATGACCAGCAGGGTGTCATTATAAACCAGCAGGGTGTCATTATGACCATTAGGGTGTCATTATAAACCAGCAGGGTGTCATTATGACCAGCAGTGTGTCATTATACACCAGCAGTGTGTCATTATGAATGAGTAGTGTGTCATTATGAACCAGAAGTGTGTCATTATACACCAGCAGTGTGTCATTATGAATGAGTAGCGTGTCATTATGAATGAGTAGTGTGTCATTATGAACCAGCAGTTTGTCATTATACACCTGCAGGTTGTCATTATGAACCAGCAGGGTGTCATTATAAACCTGCAGTGTGTCATTTTGAATGAGTAGCGTGTCATTATGAATGAGTAGTGTGTCATTATGAACCAGCAGTTTGTCATTATACACCTGCAGGGTGTCATTATGAACCAGCAGGGTGTCATTATAAACCTGCAGTGTGTCATTTTGAATGAGTAGTGTGTCATTATGAATCAGTAGTGTGTCATTATACACCAGCAGTGTGTCATTATGAACCAGCAGGGTGTCATTATATACCAGCAGGGTGTCATTATGAACCACAGGGTGTCATTATAAACCTGCAGTGTGTCATTTTGAATGAGTAGTGTGTCATTATGAATCAGTACTGTGTCATTATACACCAGCAGGGTGTCATTATATACCAGCAGGGTGTCATTATGAACCACAGGGTGTCATTATAAACCTGCAGTGTGTCATTTTGAATGAGTAGTGTGTCATTATGAATCAGTACTGTGTCATTATACACCAGCAGGGTGTCATTATGAACCAGCAGTGTGTCATTATAAACCTGCAGTGTGTCATTATGAACCAGCAGTGTGCCATTATAAACCTGCAGTGTGTCATTATGAATCAGTAGTGTGTCATTATACACCAGCAGGTTGTCATTAAACACCAGCAGTGTGTCATTATGAACCAGCAGGGTGTCATTATGAACCAGCAGGTTGTCATTATGAACCAGCAGGGTGTCATTATAAACCTGCAGTGTGTCATTTTGAATGAGTAGTGTGTCATTATGAATCAGTAGTGTGTCATTATACACCAGCAGGGTGTCATTATGAACCAGCAGGGTGTCATTATGAACCAGCAGGTTGTCATTATGAACCAGCAGGGTGTCATTATACACCAGCAGGTTGTCATTATACACCAGCAGTGTGTCATTATGAACCAGCAGGGTGTCATTATGAACCAGCAGGTTGTCATTATGAACCAGCAGGGTGTCATTATAAACCTGCAGTGTGTCATTTTGAATGAGTAGTGTGTCATTATGAATCAGTAGTGTGTCATTATACACCAGCAGGTTGTCATTATGAACCAGCAGGGTGTCATTATAAACCTGCAGTGTGTCATTTTGAATGAGTAGTGTGTCATTATGAACCAGCAGTGTGCCATTATAAACCTGCAGTGTGTCATTATGAATCAGTAGTGTGTCATTATACACCAGCAGTGTGTCATTATGAACCAGCAGGGTGTCATTATACACCAGCAGGTTGTCATTATGAACCAGCAGGGTGTCATTATAAACCTGCAGTGTGTCATTTTGAATGAGTAGTGTGTCATTATGAACCAGCAGGGTGTCATTATACACCAGCAGTGTGTCATTATGAACCAGCAGGGTGTCATTATGAACCAGCAGGTTGTCATTATGAACCAGCAGGGTGTCATTATAAACCTGCAGTGTGTCATTTTGAATGAGTAGTGTGTCATTATGAATCAGTAGTGTGTCATTATACACCACCAGTGTGTCATTATGAATCTGTAGTGTGTCATTATACACCAGCAGGGTGTCATTATAAACCAGCAGGGTGTCATTATGACCAGCAGGGTGTCATTATGAACCAGCAGGGTGTCATTATGAACCAGCAGGGTGCCATTATGACCAGCAGG
This sequence comes from Lepisosteus platostomus, assembly GCF_059453375.1. Taxonomy (NCBI): domain Eukaryota; kingdom Metazoa; phylum Chordata; class Actinopteri; order Semionotiformes; family Lepisosteidae; genus Lepisosteus; species Lepisosteus platostomus. The sequence continues at coordinate 17,196,256 of NC_142628.1, forward strand.
GTGTCATTATGAACCAGCAGTGTGTCATTATACACCAGCAGGGTGTCATTATAAACCACCAGTGTGCCATTATGACCAGCAGGGTGTCATTATGAACCAGCAGGGTGTCATTATGAACCAGCAGGGTGCCATTATGACCAGCAGGGTGTCATTATGAACCAGCAGGGTGCCATTATGAACCAGCAGGGTGCCTCTCTGGCCTCTCTGGGCTGCAGCAGGGACCCTGTGATGTCGCACAAGCTGCAGCTCAGACCCCACCCCGGGGTGATGAAGTAACCAGGGCAGAGTCCAGGTGTGCTGTCGGCATGGTCCCGGTTCTGGTTCTGGTTTCTTGTGTCGTGGATGGATGTCCTGTGGGCTCTCTCGTCCTCTCCCTCTCTCCCTCTCTCCCTCCCTCCCTCTCTAATCTGTTCATTCTCCTTCCCTCCCAAACACAGCGCCGCGTCTGGCCCGCTCCGGCCTGCCTCAGCCCAGGATTCTGCTGGACCTCCGGTTCACTGCCCTGTCCTTCCTCTCTCCCCCTCTCTCTCTCTCTCTGTCTCTCTGTCTCTCGCTCCTGGTCGTCACGGTGTTTCTGTGCTGCCGCCCGGTGCTCTCCTGGTGTTTACATGTTGTTCAACTGCTTTTCCTCCTCTGGTGTGGTCGTTTCCTGTCTGCTGTGATGTCACTCCATCCTTTCTCCTTCCTCAACAGGCGCTGCTGTGATCTGCTCTGTGTGTGTGTCTGGGATTTACTCTTCTGTTCTTCAGAAACTACCCCACCCCTGCACGCCCCCTCAGCTGGGGTCTAATTGTTTTTTACCCCCAGCACAAGATAGAGACACACAGCTCTGCTACAAGGGGCTGGGATTCTTCCCCCTCCTCAGTCTGTCTCTGCTGCTTCTTTCTCTCTCTGGTCCCTGTTGTGAGAATGGGGGTCACCACCCCACCTGACTGGGAGGGGCTTCTTCATTCACCCCGCCCCTGCCTCGACACAGCCACCCCCTCTTCTGGAGCAAGCCCCTCCCCCAGTTCAAGCCCCTCCCATCTGCCACAGGTTCATCCCATACTTTGCAGACCTGCCACTCCCCTAGCCCAGAGACTCCACTCCGTTATTGGGCCAAGAGAGCTGCTGCCCCTCATTAGACAACCCCGCCCCCTTCCCTTCCACGCCCACCCCCTAAAGCCACACCCCTTTCTGTATAACCTCCGTGGCCAACTCCCCCCGGCTGGCTGAAGCCCCTCCCTGCGCGGGGCCGGCCCCGCCCCCGGGCCGCTGTGATTGGTGTGTTGCTCTGACGTGTCTCTCTCTCTGGCGCAGTGATCTAGACAGAGACTTTTGGAATAACAATGACAGCACAGTGCAGCAGAAATGGAGCTCCTACCCCCCCAAGGAGTTTGTTCTTAACATGTCTCCCTATGCCCCATACGGAGATCCGCGCCTCACGCTCAAGTGAGTCTGGGTGGTGTGCTGGTAAGAGACGTCTCGCTGCGCAGGGCTGTACCGAAGGGGGGGCACCGCGCTGTCCCTCACCCCCAGACCCCTGTGCCCCCGAATCACTGAGGAGCGCGGTGTGGCGCACAGGCTGGCCTGCCATACAGACACCGAGCCCCACACGGACACACAGCTCGGCACCGTCGAAGCTTCTGAGGGAGCCACAGGACACAGCCGGGACAGGGAGGGACAGCCGTGTGTCCACTCTGCACAGTGAAGGACAGCTGTGTGTCCACTCTGCATAGTGAGGGACAGCTGCGTGTCCACTCTGCACAGTGAGGGACAGCAGTGTGTCCACTCTGCACAGTGAGGGACAGCAGTGTGTCCACTCTGCACAGTGAGGGCCAGCAGTGTGTCCAGTCAGGACAGGGAGGGCCAGCAGTGTGTCCAGTCAGGACAGGGAGGGCCAGCAGTGTCTCCTGTCTGGACAGGGGGGTCATGTATGGATTTGTCAGAGTTCAGGCTGCAGATTTTCAGACAAGTGCATCTACTGAAACCAAAACACTCACATAAACACAGATACACGAGCAGATGTGTCCAGTCAGTACAGTAGTTCAGGACAGTGAGGGCCAGCAGTGTGTCCAGTCAGTATACTGAGAGACAGCAGTGTGTCCAGTCAGTACACTGAGAGACAGCAGTGTGCCCGGTCAGTCCAGTGAGGACCAGCAGTGTGTCCAGTCAGGACAGTGAGGGCCAGTAGTGTGTCCAGTCAGTATACTGAGAGACAGCAGTGTGTCCAGTCAGTCCAGTGAGAGACAGCAGTGTGTCCAGTCAGTCCAGTGAGGACCAGCAGTGTGTCCAGTCAGTATACTGAGAGCAGTGTGTCCAGTCAGTCCAGTGAGGGCCAGCAGTGTGTCCAGTCAGTATACTGAGAGACAGCAGTGTGTCCAGTCAGTACACTGAGAGAGAGCAGTGTGCCCGGTCAGTCCAGTGAGGACCAGCAGTGTGTCCAGTCAGGACAGTGAGGGCCAGCAGTGTGTCCAGTCAGTCCAGTGAGGGCCAGCAGTGTGTCCAGTCAGTACACTGAGAGACAGCAGTGTGTCCAGTCTGTCCAGTGGGGACCAGCAGTGTGTCCAGTCAGGACAGGGAGGGCCAGCAGAGTTCAGGCTGCAGATTTTCAGACAAGTGCATCAACTGAAACCAAAACACTCACATAAACACAGATACACAAGCAGATGTGTCCAGTCAGTACAGTAGTTCAGGACAGTGAGGGCCAGCAGTGTGTCCACTAGGGCAGTAGTTCAGTCCAGTGAGAGACAGCAGTGTGTCCGGTAAGTCCAGTGAGGGCCAGCAGTGTGTCCAGTCAGTACACTGAGAGACAGCAGTGTGTCCAGTCAGTATACTGAGAGACAGCAGTGTGTCCAGTCAGTCCAGTGGGGAGCAGCAGTGTGTCCAGTCGGGACAGTGAGGGCCAGCAGTGTGTCCAGTCAGTACACTGAGAGACAGCAGTGTGTCCAGTCAGTCCAGTGAGGACCAGCAGTGTGTCCAGTCAGTACACTGAGAGACAGCAGTGTGTCCAGTCAGTCCAGTGGGGACCAGCAGTGTGTCCAGTCAGTCCAGTGAGGACCAGCAGTGTGTCCAGTCAGTACGCTGAGAGACAGCAGTGTGTCCAGTCAGTCCAGTGAGGACCAGCAGTGTGTCCAGTCAGTACACTGAGAGACAGCAGTGTGTCCAGTCATTCCAGTGAGGGCCAGCAGCTCCAGCACTACTCTCTGTCTGGCAGGTGCTGTGCTGACGCAGATGCACTGTAGACAGTGTCCATCTGTGTCCGAGCTGCTGCTGACACTGTGTGACCCCACTTCCTTCACACCAGAAGAGTACAGCTGACACAACACCCTCACCCGGGCCTGTATACCAGGACACAGCCTCTGTGACCCAACACCCCCAAACACCCCCAAGCACCCCCACTTTGCCCCATCTTCCCTACAGCCCTGCCTAGCTCTCACTGTCCCCACAACCCCACTTTCTCACTGACCCCATCCCCCCCCGAACTCTGACCTTTCCCCTCCAGCCCATGGGGTGCAAAACCATGGAGACGGACAACCCTCGTTAACCCTCCTCCCCCCACACCCCCCTCCCCTTCCCCGGCACGCACACCACCCCCGCACGACCCTGCATCACCGACACTAAACTAACCAGTCACCCCTCAATTAACTCCCTCGTTAAGCAATTAGCGCCCGCTCGCCCCCCCTCAGTGCGCCACAGAGGGTTGCCCGTTGTGAGTGGGCGAGGGGTCTGCTGTGTGGCACTGTGTCGGTCTCGCTGAGCTCCGCTTCACTCTCGGTCTGGCAGTGCTCCAGCCTGAAAATGACGCCTCTCCTGTTTGATTTCTCTCTGTTGCTGTTCTTGCTGTTGTTGTCCCCATTGTTGTGAAAATGTCGTGGTTCTGGTGTAACGCTGTGGGTGGAGGAGTAGATTGCACACGCCAGGCAGCAGGCAGGAAACCGGCAGAGCACACTCCCTCTGTACAGCAGTCTGATCCGCTCCAGGTGTGACAGTGCAGTCAGACTCCCAGTGCACAGCAGTCTGATCCACTTCAGGTGTGACAGTGCAGCCAGTCAGACTCCCAGTGCGCAGCAGTCTGATCCACTTCAGGTGTGACAGTGCAGTCAGTCAGACTCCCAGTGCGCAGCAGTCTGATCCACTTCAGGTGTGACAGTGCAGCCAGTCAGACTCCCAGTGCGCAGCAGTCTGATCCGCTCCAGGTGTGACAGTGCAGTCAGTCAGACTCCCAGTGCGCAGCAGTCTGATCCACTTCAGGTGTGACAGTGCTGTCAGTCAGAATCCCAGTGCGCAGCAGTCTGATCCACTTCAGGTGTGACAGTGCTGTCAGTCAGACTCCCTCTGTACAGCAGTCTGATCCGCTCCAGGTGTGACAGTGCAGCCAGTCAGACTCCCAGTGCTCAGCAGTCTGATCTACTCCAGGTGTGACTGTGCTGTCAGACTCCCAGTGCGCAGCAGTCTGATCCACTCCAGGTGTGACAGTTCAGTGAGACTCCCAGTGTGAAGCAGTCTGATCCACTCCAGGTGTGACAGTGCAGTCAGACTCCCAGTGGACAGCAGTCATATCCGCTCCAGGTGTGACAGTGCTGTCAGGTAGACTCCCAGTGCTCAGCAGTCTGATCTGCTCCAGGTGTGACAGTGCAGTCAGACTCCCAGTGCACAACAGTCTGATCTGCTCCAGGTGTGACAGTGCAGTCACACTCCCAATGCACAGGCATCTCTCCACACTTTTCTGATGAAACTCAGAAAGGATGTTGAGTATCAGTGGGTGAACTTTCTCAATACCACCTTTAGTACAATGGTGGCTTGGTAGTTAGCACTGCTGCCTGATAGATAGACATTCTAGCCTGCATCACCCTCAGTGTGGAGTCTGTGTGCTATCCTCGGGGCCACCTGGCTGTTTGGGTGATGTAGTGTTTCAAAATTTTGTGTTTGGATATGAATTTTTTTTGGAAGCCAACATGATCTCAACATGACCACAACACAAGAACACCACAACAACTACACAACCAACACAAGAGTGGCTTAACAACTACACAACATCAGCAAGACCAACACAACCTCAACATGACCAACACAAGACTGGCTTAACAACTACACAACGTCAACAAGACCAACACAACACTACACAACCCCAACATGAAAAACACAAGACCAGCACACCACCTACACAACCTCAACAAGACCAACACAATCTCTACACAACCTCAACATGACCAAAACAAGACCAGCACACCCACTACACAACCTCAACAAGACCAACACAATCTCTACACAACCCCAACATGACCAAAACAAGACCAGCACAACTACACAACCTCATCATAACCAACACAAGACAAACACAACTTCACCTAGACAACAACACAAGACCAAAACAACCTCAAGATAACCAGCACAACAACTACACAACCTCAACATAACCACAGCACAACCAACACGACCAACATACCAGCTGCACAACCTCAACAAGACCACAACACAAGACCAGCACACAGGCCGGCTGCTGACTCTCACCCCCAGCGTTACAGCTATACAGCGACACGGTTCCTCTTCCTGCTGCTGTTCGGAGCATCATGGGAATGCCTCTGGTCGGCTTGTTCTCCCAGCATGCTCTGCCCCCGTGCTGTGCTGTCTGTGCTCTGACTGTCCGACTCTGGAAACTGCTGACCTCCTTCTCTCTCTCTCTCGCTGCCCCCCGCCCCCCTCCCTCTCTCCCCCTCTCAGTGGGTCGGTGCCGGGGGGGCAGCGGGGGGCGCTGGGGGGGGACGGGGAGGGGGGGCCGCGGCGCAGCGACAGCTCGAAGAGTGTGACGTCAGGTGGAGGGAAGATGGGGAGATGGCAGACTGTGCAGAGCCACCTGCACTCCGGCACCCTGAGGCCCAGCAAGTGAGTGACACACAGAGTGAGGGGGGTCTGTGTCAGTGTGTCAGTAACACACGGGGTGTGTGTGTCAGTGTGTCAGTAACACACGGGGTGTGTGTGTCAGTGTGTTGTGTGTCAGTGTGTCAGTAACACACATAGTGAGAGGGGGGTCTGTGTCAGTGTGTCAGTAACGCACGGGGTGTGTGTGTCAGTGTGACAGTAACACATGGTGTGAGTGTGTCAGTGTGTTGTGTGTCAGTGTGTCAGTAACACATGAGGTGTGTGTGTCAGTGTGTTGTGTGTCAGTGTGTCAGTAACACATGGTGTGAGTGTGTCAGTGTGTTGTGTGTCAGTGTGTCAGTAACACATGGTGTGAGTGTGTCAGTGTGTTGTGTGTCAGTGTGTCAGTAACACATGGTGTGAGTGTGTCAGTGTGTTGTGTGTCAGTGTGTCAGTAACACATGGTGTGAGTGTGTCAGTGTGTTGTGTGTCAGTGTGACAGTAACACATGGTGTGAGTGTGTCAGTGTGTTGTGTGTCAGTGTGTCAGTAACACAGGAGGTGTGTGTCAGTGTGTTCCTTGTCAGTGTGTCAGTAACACACAAGATGTGTATGTCAGTGTGTTGTGTGTCAGTGTGTCAGTAACACATGGTGTGAGTGTGTCAGTGTGTTGTGTGTCAGTGTGTCAGTAACACATGAGGTGTGTGTGTCAGTGTGTTGTGTGTCAGTGTGTCAGTAACACATGGTGTGAGTGTGTCAGTGTGTTGTGTGTCAGTGTGTCAGTAACACATGGTGTGAGTGTGTCAGTGTGTTGTGTGTCAGTGTGACAGTAACACATGGTGTGAGTGTGTCAGTGTGTTGTGTGTCAGTGTGTCAGTAACGCACGGGGTGTGTGTGTCAGTGTGACAGTAACACATGGTGTGAGTGTGTCAGTGTGTTGTGTGTCAGTGTGTCAGTAACACATGAGGTGTGTGTGTCAGTGTGTTGTGTGTCAGTGTGTCAGTAACACATGGTGTGAGTGTGTCAGTGTGTTGTGTGTCAGTGTGTCAGTAACACATGGTGTGAGTGTGTCAGTGTGTTGTGTGTCAGTGTGACAGTAACACATGGTGTGAGTGTGTCAGTGTGTTGTGTGTCAGTGTGTCAGTAACACAGGAGGTGTGTGTCAGTGTGTTCCTTGTCAGTGTGTCAGTAACACACAAGATGTGTATGTCAGTGTGTTGTGTGTCAGTGTGTCAGTAACACACAAGATGTGTATATCAGTGTGTTGTGTGTCAGTGTGTCAGTAACACATGAGGTGTGTGTGTCAGTGTGTTGTGTGTCAGTGTGTCAGTAACACATGAGGTGTGTGTGTCAGTGTGTTGTGTGTCAGTGTGACAGTAACACATGGTGTGAGTGTGTCAGTGTGTCAGTAACACATGGTGTGAGTGTGTCAGTGTGTTGTGTGTCAGTGTGACAGTAACACATGGTGTGAGTGTGTCAGTGTGTTGTGTGTCAGTGTGACAGTAACACATGGTGTGAGTGTGTCAGTGTGTCAGTAACACAGGAGGTGTGTGTCAGTGTGTTCCTTGTCAGTGTGTCAGTAACACACAAGATGTGTATGTCAGTGTGTTGTGTGTCAGTGTGTCAGTAACACACAAGATGTGTATATCAGTGTGTTGTGTGTCAGTGTGTCAGTAACACATGAGGTGTGTGTGTCAGTGTGTCAGTAACACATGAGGTGTGTGTGTCAGTGTGTTGTGTGTCAGTGTGTCAGTAACACACGAGATGTGTGTGTCAGTGTGTTGTGTCAGTGTGTCAGTAACACACGAGGTGTGTGTGTCAGTGTGTTGCGTGTCAGTGTGTAACACACAAGGTGTGTGTCTGTGTTGTGTGTCAGTGTGTCAGTAACACACGAGATGTGTGTGTCAGTGTGTTGTGTCTCAGTGTGTCAATAACACACGAGGTGTGTGTGTCAGTGTGTTGCGTCTCAGTGTGTTTGTAACACACGAGGTGTGTGTGTCAGTGTGTTCTGTGTCAATGTGTCAGTAACACGTGGTGTGTGTGTCAGTAACACACGAGGTGTGTGTGTTGTAAGTCAGTAACACACGAGGTGTGTGTGTCTGTGTTGTGAGTCAGTAACACATGAGGTCTGTGTGTCTGTGTTTCTGTAACACATGAGGTGTGTGTCAGTGTGTTGTGTGTCATTGTGTCAATAACACACAAGGTGTGTGTATCTGTGTGTCAGTGTGTCAGTAACACACAATGTGTGTCAATGTGTCAATAACACACAAGGCGTGTGTGTCAGTGTGTTGTGTGTCAGTAACACACGAGGTGTGCATCAGTGTGCTGTTTGTCAGTGGTCAGTAACACACGAGTTGTGTGTGTCAGTGTGTTGTGTGTCAGTAACATGTGAGGTGTGTGTGTCAGGATGCAGACACACTTCAGCGCCTCTCTCAGACCTGTGACAGAGCCACACTCTCAGACTGACATACTGCAGTGTTGCCACACTAATTGCATTACAGCGAGTCTGTAATTGAGCAGTAATTGTGCCGTTATTACGGGGTGATTAGTTAGTAATTAGGACAGAGTTAATGGAGCAGATTAATCAAGCGATTTTGCTCTCTCAGGACCCGTTTCTGCCCCTGTCCTTCCTCCTGTCCTCTCCCGGTCCCCCTGCTCTCCAGGGCTGGGTGTAATTTTAGATCTTCAGAGCAAGAGCAGAGTCTCCTTCCTCTCTCCTGCTCCTCCTCTTGCCAAATGAAACTGAAATATCTGTGATGTGAGGGAGCACCAGCCCTCCTTCCATCTCCATGGCAGTGCCAGTGGACAGAGCAGTGGACAGTGCCAGTGGACAGTGCCAGTGAGCAGAGCAGTGGACAATGCCAGTGGACAGTGCTAGTGGACAGAGCAGTGGACAGTGCCAGTGGACAGAGCAGTGGACAGTGCCAGTGAGCAGTGCCAGTGGACAGTGCAGTGGACAGTGCCAGTGGACAGTGCCAGTGGACAGTGCAGTGGACAAAGCAGTGAGCAGTAGTTGGCCGCTGCTCTACAGACGTACTGGTGTAGTTTCAGTGTGCGAGACAGGTAGAGGGAGACAGGGAGAGGAGGAGAGAGAGGGAGAGGAAGAGAGAGAGGGAGAGGAGTGGAGAGAGGAAGAGGAGGGGAGAGAGAGGGAGAGGAGTGGAGAGAGGGAGAAGAGTGGAGAGGGAGAGGAGTGGAGAGAGAGGGAGAGGAGTGGAGAGAGGGAGGGGAGAGAGGGAGAGGAGTGGAGAGAGAGGGAGAGGAGTGGAGAAAGGGAGAGGAGAGAGGGAGAGGAGTGGAGAGAGAGGGAGAGGAGTGGAGAGAGGGAGGGGAGAGAGGGAGAGGAGTGGAGAGAGAGGGAGAGGGAGAGGAGTGGAGAAAGGGAGAGGAGAGAGGGAGAGGAGTGGAGAGAGAGGGAGTGGAGAGAGAGGGAGAGGAGTGGAGAGAGGGAGGGGAGAGAGGGAGAGGAGTGGAGAGAGAGGGAGAGGAGTGGAGAGAGGGAGGAGAGAGAGGGAGAGGAGGAGAGAGAGGGAGAGGAAGAGAGAGAGGGAGAGGAGTGGAGAGAGGAAGAGGAGGGGAGAGAGAGGGAGAGGAGTGGAGAGAGGGAGAAGAGTGGAGAGGGAGAGGAGTGGAGAGAGAGGGAGAGGAGTGGAGAGAGGGAGAGGAGAGAGGGAGAGGAGTGGAGAGAGAGGGAGAGGAGTGGAGAAAGGGAGAGGAGAGAGGGAGAGGAGTGGAGAGAGAGGGAGTGGAGAGAGAGGGAGAGGAGTGGAGAGAGGAAGAGGAGGGGAGAGAGAGGGAGAGGAGTGGAGAGAGGGAGAAGAGTGGAGAGGGAGAGGAGTGGAGAGAGAGGGAGAGGAGTGGAGAGAGGGAGGGGAGAGAGGGAGAGGAGTGGAGAGAGAGGGAGAGGAGTGGAGAAAGGGAGAGGAGAGAGGGAGAGGAGTGGAGAGAGAGGGAGAGGAGTGGAGAGAGGGAGGGGAGAGAGGGAGAGGAGTGGAGAGAGAGGGAGAGGGAGAGGAGTGGAGAAAGGGAGAGGAGAGAGGGAGAGGAGTGGAGAGAGAGGGAGTGGAGAGAGAGGGAGAGGAGTGGAGAGAGGGAGGGGAGAGAGGGAGAGGAGTGGAGAGAGAGGGAGAGGAGTGGAGAGAGGGAGGAGAGAGAGGGAGAGGAGTGGAGAGAGGGAGAGGAAGAGAGAGAGGGAGAGGAGTGGAGAGAGGGAGAGGAGTGGAGAGAGGGAGAGGAGTGGAGAGAGAGGAAGAGGAGAGAGAGGGAGAGGAGAGAGGGAGAGGAGTGGAGAGAGAGGGAGAGGAGTGGAGAGAGAGGGAGAGGAGTGGAGGGAGAGGGAGAGGAGTGGAGAGAGAGGGAGAGGAGAGAGAGGGAGAGGAGAGAGGGAGAGGAGTGGAGAGAGGGAGAGGAGTGGAGAGAGGGAGGGGAGAGAGGGAGAGGAGTGGAGAGAGGGAGGGGAGAGAGGGAGAGGAGTGGAGAGAGGGAGAGGAGTGGAGAGAGGGAGGGGAGAGAGGGAGAGGAGTGGAGAGAGGGAGAGGAGAGAGGGAGAGGAGTGGAGAGAGAGGGAGTGGAGAGAGAGGGAGAGGGAGAGGAGTGGAGAGTGTAGTGTTGTATTGTCCAGAGCTGTGTAGAGTTGTGTACTATTGTGTAGAGCTGGGTAGGGCTGTGTAGAGTTGTGTAGTGTTGGAAAGAGCTGTGTATAGCTGTGCAGAGCAGTGTATAATTTTGTAGAGATGGGTAGAGTTGTGCAGAGCTGTGTAGAGTTGTGTAGAGCTGTACAGTGTTGTATTGTGCAGAGCTGTGTAGAGTTGTGTAATGTTGTGCAGAGGTGTGTTGTGTTGTGTACTGTTGTGCAGAGCTGTGTAGAGTTGTGTACAGCTGTGCAGAGCTGTGTACTGTTGTGTACTGTGGTGCAGAGCTGTGCAAACGCTGTGAACTGTTGTGTACTGTTGTGCAGAGCTGTGCAGAACTGTGCAGAGATGTGTACTGTTGTGTACTGTTGTGCAAAGCTGTGTACTATTGTGTAGAGCTGTGCAGAGCTGTGTACTTTTGTCTAGAGTTGTGCTGGGCTGTATAGTGTTATATTGTGGAGAGCTGTGTAGAGTTGTGTAAAGTTGTGTAGAGCTGTGTACTTTTGTGTAGAGATTTGCAGAGCTGTATAGTGTTGTATTGTGCAGAGCTGTGTCGAGTTATCCAGAGCTGTATAGTTATGTATTGTGCAGAGCTGTGTCGAGTTATCCAGAGCTGTATAGTTATGTATTGTGCAGAGCTGTGTCAAGTTGTGCAGAGCTGTGTAGTGTTGTACTGTGCAGAGCTATGTAGTGTTGTACTGTGCAGAGTTGTGCAGAGCTGTATAGTGTTGTGCAGAGCTGTGTAGTGTTGTACTGTGCAGAGCTGTGTAGTGTTGTGCAGAGCTGAATAGTGCAGAGTTGTGCAGAGCTGTGTAGTGTTGTACTGTGCAGAGTTGTGCAGAGCTGTGTAGTGTTGTACTGTGCAGAGCTGTGTAGTGTTGTGCAGAGCTGTGTAGTGTTGTTCTGTGCAGAGCTGTGTAGTGTTGTACTGTGCAGAGCTGTGTAGTGCTGTGCAGAGCTGTGTAGTGTTGTGCAGAGCTGTGTAGTGTTGTACTGTGCAGAGTTGTGTAGTGTTGTGCAGAGCTGTGCAGAGCTGTGTAGTGTTGTGTAGTGTTGTGCAGAGCTGTGCAGAGCTGTGTAGTGTTGTGCAGTGTTGTGCAGTGTTGTGCAGAGCTGTGCAGTGTTGTGCAGTGTTGTGCAGAGCTGTGTAGTGTTGTGTAGTGTTGTGCAGTGTTGTGCAGAGCTGTGCCGGAGGCGGCGGCAGCGGGGGGGCTGGGGGAGGAGCCGGCTGCAGCCGGGCCCCGGGGGAGCGGAGCCGGTCTAGAGCCGGAGAGGAGGGGGGCCACACTCGCTCAGACACACAGCCGGCGCCGGCAGCACCGCGATGGGGCTCAGACACGTCCGCGACAGGGCGCACAGCGAGCCGGGCGCCCCCCTGCACCCCCAGGCGCGCGGGCAGCGCCGGCCGAGCACCCCGCGCCCCCTGCAGCAGCCTCCTGCCCGCCGGGGCTGCCTGCTGGGGCTGACTCTGCTCTCTCTCTCTCTCCTCCTCCTCCTCCTCCTCCTCCTCCTCCTCCCCGCCTCGCCCCCCGCCCCGCCCCCCTTCCTCCTCTGCGCCCGCCGCCTCCCCCTGCCCCCCTCCCTCCCCTCCTTCCTGCTCTGCGCCCCCCTTCTCTCCCCGCCTCCCCGTCCTGCCTCCTCCTCCTCCTCCCCCCCCCTGGCCAGTTTCGGGGACCCCTCCCTCTCCTCGGCCTCCACGCTGGACCACATCCCGTCGGCAGGGGCGCCCCCCGCTGGCTGCCCCCGGCCGCGCACGCTGGTGAGACAGCAGAGCCTGCAGCAGCCTCTCACGCAGCCCTCGTCCTCGGGGCTCAACGAGCTGCCCCCCACCTCCCAGAGCCTGGGCCAGCTGCACCCCCACCCCGGAGCCGGGCCGCGGGGGGCGCGGGGCGTGCGGGGCGCCGGGGGGGGGCCCGGGGGAGCCTCGCGGTACCGGGGCGCAGGGGGGGGGCGCTCGCGCTCGAACCCGGGCAGCTGGGACCACATGATGGGGCAGATCAGGAGCAGGGGTCTGGACGTCAAGTCGTTCCTGTGAGTTTCTGACTTTCTCTTCCGCTTGTGCTTGGGGCTGTGGGCTCGTCCTCGTCTCTCCTGTAGTACTGTCCCTGTCCTGTACCCCACCTGTCCCTGTCCTGTACCCCACCTGTCCCTGTCCTGTACCCCACCTGTCTCTGTCCTGTAACCCACCTGTCTCTCCTGTAGTACTGTCCCTGTCCTGTATCTCACCTGTCCCTGTCCTGTACCCCACCTGTCTCTGTCCTGTATCTCACCTGTCTCTGTCCTGTATCTCACCTGTCTCTGTCCTGTACCCCACCTGTCTCTGTCCTGTATCTCACCTGTCCCTGTCCTGTACCCCACCTGTCTCTGTCCTGTATCTCACCTGTCCCTGTCCTGTACCCCACCTGTCTCTGTCCTGTATCTCACCTGTCTCTGTCCTGTACCCCACCTGTCTCTGTCCTGTATCTCACCTGTCTCTGTCCTGTACCCCACCGGTCTCTGTCCTGTATCTCACCTGTCTCTGTCCTGTACCCCACCTGTCTCTGTCCTGTATCTCACCTGTCTCTGTCCTGTACCCCACCGGTCTCTGTCCTGTACCCCACCGGTCTCTGTCCTGTACCCCACCTGTCTCTCCTGTAGTACTGTCCCTGTCCTGTACCCCACCTGTCCCTGTCCTGTACCGCAGCTGTCTCTGTCCTGTACCCCACCTGTCTCTGTCCTGTATCTCACCTGTCTCTGTCCTGTACCCCACCTGTCTCTGCCTGTATCTCACCTGTCTCTGTCCTGTACTGTTGCTCTCCTCTCTGTGTGGTACTGTCTCTATACTGTAGCTCTCCTGTCTGTGTGGTACTGTCTCTGTACTGTTGCTCTCCTGTCTGTGTGGTACTGTCTCTGTACTGTAGCTCTCCTGTCTGTGTGGTACTGTCTCTATACTGTTGCTCTCCTGTCTGTGTGGTACTGTCTCTGTACTGTAACTCTCCTGTCTGTGTGGTACTGTCTCTGTACTGTAGCTCTCCTGTCTGTGTGGTACTGTCTCTATACTGTAGCTCTCCTGTCTGTGTGGTACTGTCTCTATACTGTTGCTCTCCTGTCTGTGTGGTACTGTCTCTGTACTGTTGCTCTCCTGTCTGTGTGGTACTGTCTCTGTACTGTAGCTCTCCTGTCTGTGTGGTACTGTCTCTGTACTGTAGCTCTCCTGTCTGTGTGGTACTGTCTCTGTACTGTAACTCTCCTGTCTGTGTGGTACTGTCTCTGTACTGTTGCTCTCCTGTCTGTGTGGTACTGTCTCTGTACTGTAGCTCTCCTGTCTGTGTGGTACTGTCTCTGTACTGTAGCTCTCCTGTCTGTGTGGTACTGTCTCTGTACTGTTGCTCTCCTGTCTGTGTGGTACTGTCTCTGTACTGTAGCTCTCCTGTCTGTGTGGTACTGTCTCTGTACTGTAACTCTCCTGTCTGTGTGGTACTGTCTCTGTACTGTTGCTCTCCTGTCTGTGTAGTACTGTCTCTGTACTGTAGCTCTCCTGTCTGTGTGGTACTGTCTCTGTACTGTAGCTCTCCTGTCTGTGTGGTACTGTCTCTGTACTGTTGCTCTCCGGTCTGTGTGGTACTGTCTCTGTACTGTAGCTCTCCTGTCTGTGTGGTACTGTCTCTGTACTGTTGCTCTCCTGTCTGTGTGGTACTGTCTCTGTACTGTAACTCTCCTGTCTGTGTGGTACTGTCTCTATACTGTTGCTCTCCTGTCTGTGTGGTACTGTCTCTGTACTGTAACTCTCCTGTCTGTGTGGTACTGTCTCTATACTGTTGCTCTCCTGTCTGTGTGGTACTGTCTCTGTACTGTTGCTCTCCTGTCTGTGTGGTACTGTCTCTGTACTGTAGCTCTCCTGTCTGTGTGGTACTGTCTCTGTACTGTAACTCTCCTGTCTGTGTGGTACTGTCTCTATACTGTTGCTCTCCTGTCTGTGTGGTACTGTCTCTATACTGTAGCTCTCCTGTCTGTGTGGTACTGTCTCTATACTGTAACTCTCCTGTCTGTGTGGTACTGTCTCTGTACTGTTGCTCTCCTGTCTGTGTGGTACTGTCTCTATACTGTTGCTCTCCTGTCTGTGTGGTACTGTCTCTGTACTGTAGCTCTCCTGTCTGTGTGGTACTGTCTCTGTACTGTTGCTCTCCTGTCTGTGTGGTACTGTCTCTGTACTGTTGCTCTCCTGTCTGTGTGGTACTGTCTCTGTACTGTAGCTCTCCTGTCTGTGTGGTACTGTCTCTGTACTGTAGCTCTCCTGTCTGTGTGGTACTGTCTCTATACTGTAGCTCTCCTGTCTGTGTGGTACTGTCTCTGTACTGTAGCTCTCCTGTCTGTGTGGTACTGTCTCTGTACTGTAGCTCTCCTGTCTGTGTGGTACTGTCTCTATACTGTTGCTCTCCTGTCTGTGTGGTACTGTCTCTATACTGTAGCTCTCCTGTCTGTGTGGTACTGTCTCTATACTGTAGCTCTCCTGTCTGTGTGGTACTGTCTCTATACTGTTGCTCTCCTGTCTGTGTGGTACTGTCTCTGTACTGTAACTCTCCTGTCTGTGTGGTACTGTCTCTGTACTGTAGCTCTCCTGTCTGTGTGGTACTGTCTCTATACTGTTGCTCTCCTGTCTGTGTGGTACTGTCTCTATACTGTAGCTCTCCTGTCTGTGTGGTACTGTCTCTATACTGTAGCTCTCCTGTCTGTGTGGTACTGTCTCTATACTGTTGCTCTCCTGTCTGTGTGGTACTGTCTCTGTACTGTAGCTCTCCTGTCTGTGTGGTACTGTCTCTATACTGTAGCTCTCCTGTCTGTGTGGTACTGTCTCTATACTGTTGCTCTCCTGTCTGTGTGGTACTGTCTCTGTACTGTAACTCTCCTGTCTGTGTGGTACTGTCTCTGTACTGTAGCTCTCCTGTCTGTGTGGTACTGTCTCTGTACTGTAGCTCTCCTGTCTGTGTGGTACTGTCTCTGTACTGTAGCTCTCCTGTCTGTGTGGTACTGTCTCTATACTGTTGCTCTCCTGTCTGTGTGGTACTGTCTCTATACTGTAGCTCTCCTGTCTGTGTGGTACTGTCTCTATACTGTAGCTCTCCTGTCTGTGTGGTACTGTCTCTATACTGTTGCTCTCCTGTCTCTATAGTGTCTGTGTACTCGGTGTCTGTACTGTGTGATGGGAAATGATTTTGGAACGCGGTGCAGTCACTGTTCTCGCTCTCTGCCTCTGTTCCCCTCAGTCTTTTTTCTTTGCGCCTGTCTGCTGATGCTGAATTTAGTTTTGATGTGTGAGTGTGTCAGTGTGTGTCAGTGTGAGTGTGTCAGTGTGTGTCAGTGTGAGTGCTGTGTGTGTCAGTGTGTGTCAGTGTGAGTGCTGTGTGTCAGTGTGTGTCAGTGTGAGTGTGTCAGTGTGTGTCAGTGTGAGTGCTGTGTGTGTCAGTGTGAGTGCTGTGTGTGTCAGTGTGAGTGCTGTGTGTCAGTGTGAGTGTGTCAGTGTGTGTCAGTGTGAGTGCTGTGTGTCAGTGTGAGTGCTGTGTGTGTCAGTGTGAGTGCTGTGTGTGTCAGTGTGAGTGCTGTGTGTCAGTGTGTGTCAGTGTGTGTCAGTGTGAGTGTGTCAGTGTGCGTGCTGTGTGTGTCAGTGTGTGTCAGTGTGAGTGCTGTGTGTCAGTGTGAGTGCTGTGTGTCAGTGTGCGTGCTGTGTGTGTCAGTGTGTGTCAGTGTGAGTGCTGTGTGTGTCAGTGTGTCAGTGTGAGTGCTGTGTGTGTCAGTGTGAGTGCTGTGTGTGTCAGTGTGTGTCAGTGTGAGTGCTGTGTGTGTCAGTGTGTGTCAGTGTGAGTGCTGTGTGTCAGTGTGAGTGCTGTGTGTCAGTGTGCGTGCTGTGTGTCAGTGTGAGTGCTGTGTGTCAGTGTGCGTGCTGTGTGTGTCAGTGTGTGTCAGTGTGAGTGCTGTGTGTGTCAGTGTGTGTCAGTGTGAAGTGCTGTGTGTCAGTGTGAGTGCTGTGTGCGTCAGTGTGAGTGCTGTGTGTGTCAGTGTGTGTCAGTGTGAAGTGCTGTGTGTCAGTGTGCGTGCTGTGTGTGTCAGTGTGAGTGCTGTGTGAGTGTGTGTCAGTGTGCGTGCTGTGTGTGTCAGTGTGAAGTGCTGTGTGTGTCAGTGTGAGTGCTGTGCGTGTCAGTGTGAGTGCTGTGTGTGTCAGTGTGTGTCAGTGTGAGTGCTGTGTGTGTCAGTGTGTGTCAGTGTGTGTCAGTGTGAAGTGCTGTGTGTGTCAGTGTGTGTCAGTGTGAGTGCTGTGTGTGTCAGTGTGCGTGCTGTGTGTGTCAGTGTGTGTCAGTGTGAAGTGCTGTGTGTGTCAGTGTGTGTCAGTGTGTGTCAGTGTGAAGTGCTGTGTGTGTCAGTGTGCGTGCTGTGTGTGAGTGCTGTGTGTCAGTGTGAGTGCTGTGTGTCAGTGTGAAGTGCTGTGTGTCAGTGTGAGTGCTGTGTGTGTCAGTGTGTGTCTGTGAGTGCTGTGTGTGTCAGTGTGTGTCAGTGTGAAGTGCTGTGTGTGTCAGTGTGTGTCAGTGTGAGTGCTGTGTGTGTCAGTGTGTGTCAGTGTGAAGTGCTGTGTGTCAGTGTGAGTGCTGTGTGTGTCAGTGTGAGTGCTGTGTGTGTCAGTGTGTGTCAGTGTGAGTGCTGTGTGTCAGTGTGAGTGCTGTGTGTGTCAGTGTGAGTGCTGTGTGTGTCAGTGTGAGTGCTGTGTGTCAGTGTGTGTCAGTGTGAGTGCTGTGTGTGTCAGTGTGTGTCAGTGTGAAGTGCTCTTTGAGGAGAAGGATGTTAAGCAGCTCCCTCCTCTCCACACTGCATTGATTGTCTGTCCACAGCATCATTGATCTGAGGATAAATAGACAGACTGAGGGAGAGCAAAGGAGATAGAGATAAGAAACAGGATGGAGAGATCGCAAATTACAGCACAGAGAGAGGGGAGACCAGTGATGGAGGGATGAGAGAGAGGTGAGAGAATGAGAGAGTGATCAGTAATGGATGAGAGAATGAGAGAGTGATCAGTCCTGGATGAGAGAGTGATCAGTCCTGGATGAGAGAGTGATCAGTCCTGGATGAGAGAGTGGGAGAATGAGAGAGTGATCAGTCCTGGATGAGAGAGTGATCAGTCCTGGATGAGAGAGTGGGAGAATGAGAGAGTGATCAGTCCTGGATGAGAGAGTGAGAGAATGAGAGAGTGATCAGTCCTGGATGAGAGAGTGATCAGTCCTGGATGAGAGAGTGGGAGAATGAGAGAGTGATCAGTCCTGGATGAGAGAGTGAGAGAATGAGAGAGTGATCAGTCCTGGATGAGAGAGTGATCAGTCCTGGATGAGAGAGTGGGAGAATGAGAGAGTGATCAGTCCTGGATGAGAGAGTGAGAGAATGAGAGAGTGATCAGTCCTGGATGAGAGAGTGGGAGAATGAGAGAGTGATCAGTCCTGGATGAGAGAGTGGGAGAATGAGAGAGTGATCAGTCCTGGATGAGAGAGTGGGAGAATGAGAGAGTGATCAGTCCTGGATGAGAGAGTGATCAGTCCTGGATGAGAGAGTGGGAGAATGAGAGAGTGATCAGTCCTGGATGAGAGAGTGGGAGAATGAGAGAGTGATCAGTCCTGGATGAGAGAGTGATCAGTCCTGGATGAGAGAGTGGGAGAATGAGAGAGTGATCAGTCCTGGATGAGAGAGTGGGAGAATGAGAGAGTGATCAGTCCTGGATGAGAGAGCTGACCCAGAAAGCTGGAAGAGCGATCACCTCGAGACAGAAATGTAATGAGACTCAAATAGAAACAATTAGTCCAGATCTCGTTAATGGAGCTTAATGAAATGTTAATGCTGAGAGGCAGCCGAGAGCCAGACAGGGGCTGAGATGACAGCTCTGCTTCATGGGGCTCCTGCTCTGCTCGGGCAATCCTCACCCTTTCTCCTGTCTTTCCCCCTCTCACCTCCTTTCTCTCTTCCTCTCCTCCCTGTCTCCCCCACTCCCTCTCCTCTGTCCTCTCCTGTCCTCTCTCTCAGTGAAGGGAGAATGGTGGTTCTCTCTCTGGTTCTGGGTCTCTCTGAGCAGGACGACTTCGCCAACATCCCTGACCTGCAGGGGGCGCCAACAAGCCACGACACCCCCCCTGAGAAGAGGTACCAGACTGGGTGAGGCAGAGAGAGAGACAGACAGGCTGAGTGGGGCAGAGAGAGAGAGAGACAGACAGACTGGGCAGAGAGAGAGACAGACTGGGTGGGGGCAGAGAGAGAGACAGACAGGCTGAGTGGGGCAGAGAGAGAGAGAGACAGACAGACTGGGTGGGGCAGAGAGAGACAGACTGGGTGAGGCAGAGAGAGAGACAGACAGGCTGAGTGGGGCAGAGAGAGAGAGACAGACAGACTGGGTGGGGCAGAGAGATAAAGGCTGGGTGAGGCAGAGAGAGAGACAGACTGGGTGGGGACAGAGAGAGAGACTCGGTGGGGCAGAGAGAGACAGACAGACTGGGCAGAGAGAGAGACAGACTGGGCAGGGCAGAGAGAGAGAGACAGACTGGGTGGGGCAGAGAGAGAGACAGACAGACTGGGTGGGGCAAAGAGAGAGAGACAGACTGGGTGAGGCAGAGAGAGAGAAAGAGACAGACTGGGTGGGGCAGAGAGAGAGAGACAGGCTGGGTGGTGCAGAGAGAGAGAGAGACTGGGTGGGGCAGAGAGAGAGACAGACTGGGTGGGGCAGAGAGAGAGACAGGCTGGGTGGTGCAGAGAGAGAGACAGACAGACTGGGTGGGGCAAAGAGAGAGAGACAGACTGGGTGAGGCAGAGAGAGAGAAAGAGACAGACTGGGTGGGGCAGAGAGAGAGAGACAGGCTGGGTGGTGCAGAGAGAGAGAGAGAGAGACTGGGTGGGGCAGAGAGAGAGACAGACTAGGTGGGGCAGAGAGAGAGAGAAAGAGACAGACTGGGTGGGGCAGAGAGAGAGAGACTGGGTAGGGCAGAGAGAGAGAGACAGACTGGGTAGGGCAGAGAGAGAGAGACAGACTGGGTAGGGCAGAGGCAAAAGGAGAGTTGTTGTTGTTCATGTGCGGCTGGGGTTTCATTCTTGTCCAGAGATCAGCCTGCATTGGCTGAACGGGATTGGACGGTGTAGTTAGGAGCTGGCGATGCGATTGGACGGTTGAGTTAAGAGCTGGCGAAGGGATTGGACGGTTGAGTTAGGAGCTGGCGATGCGATTGGACGGTTGAGTTAGGAGCTGGCGATACGATTGGACAGTTTGTAATAATCCTGGAAAAACTGGGTGAAAATTTAACTCTGTCCAGAAAGGGTTCGAAGAGTAAGGCATGTCTTGTGAGGGGTTATGTTAGTTCTGCGGGGTTGTGTTGTGAGGGTTCGTGTTAATTCCTGCGGGTTGTGTTGTAAGGGGTTGTATTAGTTCTGCCGGGTTGTGTTAATTCTGCCAGGTTGTGTTGTAAGGGGTTCTGCTAATTCTGCGGGGTTGTGTTGTGAGGGGTTGTGTTAGTTCTGCTGGGTTGTGTTGTGAGGGGTTGTGTTAATTCCTGCGGGTTGTGTTGTTAGGGGTTGTGTTAGTTCTGCTGAGTTGTGTTGTGAGGGGTTGTGTTAGTTCTGCTGGGTTGTGTGGTGAGGGGTTGTGTTAATTCCTGCGGGTTGTGTTGTGAGGGGTTGTGTTAATTCTGAGGGGTTGTATTGTGAGGGGCTGTGTTAGTTTTGCTGGGTTGTGTTGCGAGGAGTTGTGTTAATTCCTGTGGTTTGTGTTGTGAGGGGCTGTGTTAGTTCTGCCAGGTTCTGTTGTGTTGTGTTGTGTTGTGTTGTGGAAGTGGGGGGGTCTGCAGGGACGGTCAGGGGAACTGGGGCCTCAGTAGTGCGACAGGTCAGGGGTCACTGTAGAGTCTGGGGGTGTCTGTGCTGCAGGGTTAGAGAGGGTCAGTGACACACTGCGTTTTGGGGTCACTGTAGAGTCTGGGGGTGTCTGTGCTGTAGGGTTAGAGAGGGTCAATGACACACTGCACTTCAGGGTCACTGTAGAGTCTAGGGGTGTCTGCGCTGTAGGCTTAGAGAGGGTCAGTGACACACTGTGTTTTGGGGTCACTGTAGAGTCTGGGGGTGTCCTTGCTGTAGGCTTAGGGAGGGTCAGTGACACAATGCGTTTTGGGGTCACTGGAGAGTCTGGGGGTGTCCTTGCTGTAGGCTTAGGGAGGGTCAGTGACACAATGCGTTTTGGGGTCACTGGAGAGTCTGGGGGTGTCCGTGCTGCAGGGGAGAGAGAGTCAGTAACACACTTCGTTTTGGGGTCACTGTAGAGTCTGAGGGCGTCTGTGCTGTAATAATAATAATAATAATTGCTTACACTTATATAGCGCTTTTCTGGACACTCCACTCAAAGTGCTTTACAGGTAATGGGGACTCCCCTCCACCACCACCAATGTGCAGCCCCACCTGGATGATGCGACGGCAGCCATAGTGCGCCAGAACGCTCCCCACACATCAGCTATCAGTGGGGAGGAGAGCAGAGTAATGAAGCCAATTCATAGAGGGGGATTATTAGGAGGCCATGATTGGTAAGGGCCAATGGGAAATTTGTCCAGGACGCCAGGGTTACACCCCTACTCTTTTCGAGAAGCGCCCTGGGATTTTTAATGACCACAGAGAGTCAGGACCTCTGTTTTATGTCTCATCCGAAGGACGGTGCCTGTTTACAGTATAGTGTCCCCGTCACTATACTGGGGCATTAGGACCCACATGGACCACAGGGTGAGCGCCCCCTGCTGGCCTCATTCACACCTCTTCCAGCAGCAACCTTAGTTTTTCCCAGGAGGTCTCCCATCCAGGTACTGACCAGGCTGCTGAGCTTCAGTGGGTTGCCAGTTGTGAGTTGCAGGGTGATATGGCTGCTGGCGTAAGCTGTCGTGTTAGAGAGGGTCAGTGACACACTCGTTTCGGGGTCACTGTAGAGTCTGGGGGTGTCTGTGCTGTAGGGTTAGAGAGGGTCAATGACACACTGCGTTTCGGGGTCACTGTAGAGTCTGGGGGTGTCTGTGCTGTAGGGTTAGAGAGGGTCAATGACACACTGCGTTTCGGGGTCACTGTAGAGTCTGGGGGTGTCTGTGCTGTAGGGTTAGAGAGGCTCAATGACACACTGCGTTTCGGGGTCACTGTAGAGTCTGGGGGTGTCTGTGCTGTAGGGTTAGAGAGGGTCAGTGACACAATGCGTTTCAGGGTCACTGTAGAGTCTGGGGGTGTCCGTGCTGTAGTGTTAGAGAGGGTTAGTGACACACTGCGTTTTGGGGTCACTGTAGAGTCTGGGGGTGTCCGTGCTGTAGTGTTAGAGAGGGTTAGTGACACAATGCGTTTCGGGGTCACTGTAGAGTCTGGGGGTGTCCGTGCTGTAGTGTTAGAGAGGGTTAGTGACACACTGCGTTTTGGGGTCACTGTAGAGTCTGGGGGTGTCCCACCACTGTCGGAGAGCTGGTGTTTAGGAGTCACTTCACACTTCGTGTGAGTGGTCTCTGCCCATGATCAGAGTGGGGGTCCTACCTCATCAGCATTCAACAGAGCCTGTCTGAGGACTTGGAGACCCCTGAGCCTGTTTAGGGGTTCCAGCAGACTGCAGGTGCTGGGGTGTTGGGGTGTAGCGGGTACTGGGCTGCTCGGAGTGAGAGGTGTCTGTGGGGGGGTGTCTCTCTCGAGTTTCTCTCCAGCCCGGAAGTGGACCCTGGCTCGCCGGCAGCTCTGTGGTCAGGTAATGAGGATAGTATCACAGGTCAAGGTGAAACTGCGCCCCTGCCTCTTGCCTGCTGCCCTGCGCGTCTGTGTCTCTACGAGGCTCTCACCTGTACCTGTCATCTATCCTGTCTGCTCTGCGCTATCTCACCTGTACCTGTCATCTATCCTGTCTGCTCTGCGCTGTCTCACCTGTACTGTCATCTGTCCTGTCTGCTCTGTGTCTCAGCTGTACTGTCATCTGCCCTGTCTGGTCTGTGTCTCACCTGTACTGTCATCTGCCCTGTCTGCTCTGTGCTGTCTCACCTGTACTGTCATCTGTCCTGTCTGCTCTGTGTCTCACCTGTACTGTCATCTGTCCTGTCTGCTCTGTGTCTCATCTGTCCTGTCTGCTCTGTGTCTCACCTGTACTCTCATCCATCCTGTCTGCTCTGTGCCTCAGCTGTACTGTCATCTGTCCTGTCTGCTCTGTCTCAGGTGTACTGTCATCTGTCCTGTCTGCTCTGTGTCTCAGCTGTACTGTCATCTATCCTGTCTGTTCTGTGTCTCAGCTGTACTGTCATCTGTCCTGTCTGCTCTGTGTCTCAGCTGTACTGTCATCTATCCTGTCTGTTCTGTGTCTCAGCTGTACTGTCATCTGTCCTGTCTGTTCTGTGTCTCAGCTGTACTGTCATCTGTCCTGTCTGCTCTCACTTGTACTGTCACCTGTCCTGTCTGCTCTGTGTCTCAGCTGTACTGTCATCTATCCTGTCCGCTCTGTGTCTCACCTGTACTGTCATCTGTCCTGTCTGCTCTGTGTCTCAGCTGTACTGTCATCTGTCCTGTCTGCTCTGTCTCAGGTGTACTGTCATCTGTCCTGTCTGCTCTTTGTCTCATCTGTCCTGTCTGCTCTGTGTCTCAGCTGTACTGTCATCTGTCCTGTCTGTTCTGTGTCTCAGCTGTACTGTCATCTGTCCTGTCTGCTCTCACCTGTACTGTCACCTGTCCTGTCTGCTCTGTGTCTCATCTGTCCTGTCTGCTCTGTGTCTCAGCTGTACTGTCATCTGTCCTGTCTGTTCTGTGTCTCAGCTGTCCTGTCTGCTCTGTGTCTCAGCTGTACTGTCATCTGTCCTGTCTGCTCTGTGTCTCAGCTGTACTGTCATCTGTCCTGTCTGTTCTGTGTCTCACCCGTACTGTCATCTCCCCTGTCTGCTCTGTGTCTCAGCTGTACTGTCCTGTCTGCTCTGTGTCTCATCTGCCCTGTCTGCTCTCTGTCTCACCTGTACTGTCATCTGTCCTGTCTGCTCTGTATCTTATCTGCCCTGTCTGCTCTGTGTCTCAGCTGTACTGTCATCTGTCTTGTCTGCTCTGTGTCTCATCTGCCCTGTCTGCTCTGTGTCTCATCTGCCCTGTCTGCTCTGTGTCTCAGCTGTACTGTCATCTGTCCTGTCTGCTCTGTGTCTCATCTGTCCTGTCTGCTCTGTGTCTCAGCTCTACTGTCATCTGTCCTGTCTGCTCTGTGTCTCATCTGTCCTGTCTGCTCTGTGTCTCAGCTGTACTGTCATCTGTCCTGTCTGCTCTGTGTCTCATCTGTCCTGTCTGCTCTGTGTCTCAGCTCTACTGTCATCTGTCCTGTCTGCTCTGTGTCTCATCTGTCCTGTCTGCTCTGTGTCTCATCTGCCCTGTCTGCTCTGTGTCTCAGCTGTACTGTCATCTGTCCTGTCTGCTCTGTGTCTCACCTGTCCTGTCTGCTCCGTGTCTCAGCTCTACTGTCATCTGCCCTGTCTGCCCTGTGTCTCAGCTCTACTGTCATCTGTCCTGTCTGCTCTGTGTCTCATCTGTCCTGTCTGCTCTGTGTCTCACCTGTACTGTCATCTGTCCTGTCTGCTCTGTGTCTCAGCTCTACTGTCATCTGTCCTGTCTGCTCTGTGTCTCATCTGTCCTGTCATCTGTCCTGTCTGCTCTGTGTCTCATCTGTCCTCTCTGCTCTGTGTCTCATCTGTCCTCTCTGCTCTGTCTCAGCTGTACTGTCATCTGTCCTGTCTGCTCTGTGTCTCATCTGTCCTGTCATCTGTCCTGTCTGCTCTGTGTCTCATCTGTCCTCTCTGCTCTGTGTCTCATCTGTCCTCTCTGCTCTGTCTCAGCTGTACTGTCATCTGTCCTGTCTGCTCTGTGTCTCATCTGTCCTGTCTGCTCTGTGTCTCACCTGTATTGTCATCTGTCCTGTCTGCTCTGTGTCTCAGCTCTACTGTCATCTGTCCTGTCTGCTCTGTGTCTCATCTGTCCTGTCATCTGTCCTGTCTGCTCTGTGTCTCATCTGTCCTCTCTGCTCTGTGTCTCATCTGTCCTCTCTGCTCTGTGTCTCATCTGTCCTGTCTGCTCTGTCTCAGCTGTACTGTCATCTGTCCTGTCTGCTCTGTGTCTCACCTGTCCTGTCTGCTCCGTGTCTCAGCTCTACTGTCTGCTCTGTGTCTCAGCTCTACTGTCATCTGTCCTGTCTGCTCTGTGTCTCATCTGTCCTCTCTGCTCTGTCTCAGCTGTACTGTCATCTGTCCTGTCTGCTCTGTGTCTCATCTGTCCTGTCTGCTCTGTGTCTCACCTGTACTGTCATCTGTCCTGTCTGCTCTGTGTCTCAGCTCTACTGTCATCTGTCCTGTCTGCTCTGTGTCTCATCTGTCCTGTCTGCTCTGTGTCTCACCTGTACTGTCATCTGTCCTGTCTGCTCCGTGTCTCAGCTCTACTGTCATCTGCCCTGTCTGCTCTGTGTCTCAGCTGTACTGTCATCTGTCCTGTCTGCTCTGTGTCTCATCTGTACTGTCATCTGTCCTGTCTGCTCTGTGTCTCACCTGTACTGTCATCTGTCCTGTCTGCTCTGTGTCTCAGCTCTACTGTCATCTGCCCTGTCTGCTCTGTGTCTCAGCTGTACTGTCATCTGTCCTGTCTGCTCTGTGTCTCACCTGTCCTGTCTGCTCTGTGTCTCAGCTGTACTGTCATCTGTCCTGTCTGCTCTGTGTCTCACCTGTCCTGTCTGCTCCGTGTCTCAGCTCTACTGTCTGCTCTGCATGTCTGCTCTGTGTCTCGCAGTGTCTGAAGTACAGTAGTTATTTGCTTCCCCACTTGTCTGCTTCCTCCCTGCTTCCCTTCGGCACACTGGGCTCTCCGTTTCCACAGCGGTTACCATGACAGCAGCCCAGTTTCACTGTGGCCCTGGGAGCTGTGCGCCTTGGCACTGCCTCAGTCTGCCCCCTGCTGTCTGCAGCAAGGCAGTGCAGGCTGCACGGTGACCACTGGCTTCCACTAGCTGGCTGTGCTGTGTGCAGGTCTGCTAATGAGGTCTTGAATTCCACACACACTCCTCACAGAGGAAACACAGAAACTCTGTTCAAGAGACGTAAACCACATGCTGTTCCTCCACACAAACCCCAGCCCTGCAGAACGGTACAGCCTGACCTCCTTCTCAGGGGACGCGTTCCTGATCTGTCTGCAGATCAGGGTGAGGAGGAAGGGGTGTATGTCATGGCTGTTTGATGGCTTCGAGCTCTGGAGCGCCCTCTGGTGAAGGGGTTGATAAAACAGCAGCTGAGTGTTCCGCAGGGTCTTGTCGTCCCTGTGGAAGGGATACGTTTTGTCAAAGAGAGATCGTCTCGGACATCACCCTCCTTCTCATGATTCGCGCTTGCCTGTCTGCCTGCTTGCCTGTCTCTGCCTGTCTGTCTGTCTCTGTCTGTCTGTCTCTGCCTGTTTGCCTGTCTGTCTGTCTCTGCCTGCTGCTGCGTCTGTCTGTCTCCCTCTCTCGTCTGTCTTTCTTGTTCTGACAAGTGTGCTCTTCAGGAGCAGAATGTATCTCCACTTTCCCACAGCCTGAGCCTCTGGACAGAGCAGCTCTGTGCTGTTTCGGGGACAGCTGTACCCCACTCCTCTTCTGAACCTTGCCTGCCTGCAGTGCGCTGTTGGGACTGTATGTCCAGGTGGTCAGAGACCCTGGGCCCTGTCCTCTCGTCCCCCTGTTCCCCTGTTCCCCTGTGCTCCTGTCCCCCTGTCCTCCTGTCCTAGTGTCCTCCTATCCCCCTGTCCTCCTGCTCTCCTGTCCCCCGTGCTCCTGTCCTCCTGTCCCCTGCTCTCCTGTCCCCTGTGTTCCTGTCCCATGCTCTCCTGTCCCCTGTGCTCCTGTCCTCCTGCTCTCCTGTCCCCTGTGCTCCTGTCCCCTGCTCTCCTGTCCCCTGTGCTCCTGTCCCCTGTCCTCCTGTCCTCCTGCTCCCCTGTCCCCCTGGCCTCCTGTCCCCCTGCTCTTCTGTCCCCTGTCCTCCTGTCCTCCTGCTCTCCTGTCCCCTGTGCTCCTGTCCCCTGTGCTCTGCAGGCTCTCTGGGTGCTGAGCGCTGCCCTGTGAGTCCTTGCTGGTGAATCTCACTTGTGCCAAGTTTGTCCTTTCTGAGCCCACTGGACCTTCCCGGTCCAGTCCGGTCCGCTGCTGGGGGTGTACAGTAGCCATGGGGGCTGTTTCTGGGAAAAACCTTTGACTTCTGTTTTTTTTGGGGGGGGCTGTGTGTTCCAGGTCCCTGCGGCCGCAGGCTCTGCGTCCCTCTCGTGTCCCTCTTCCTCCTCATCCTCCTCCTGCTCTCTGTCCTGCCCTGGAGACTAACCAGCCTCTTCCTCCTCGCTCTCCCCCACAACTGCACTGTCTCTCCAGCATCACTGTTTTTACAGCTGCCTCCTCCTCTCACAGTGTGCGTGTGTGTGTGTTTGTGTCCCAGTGTGTGTGTGTGTTACAGTGCTCTCTCTCTCTTCGAACTGACCAAACTAAGCCTTCTTGTGTTTCCAGCCTCCTCCGGCTCAGTGCTGGTGTCTGTTGACGTCTCTGCCCTCTCTGCTCCTCACGCCCGCTCAGTCTCTCCACAGCTCCTTCTCTTAACTCTGCGTCGTGCCTCCATCACTCCGTGTGTGTGCAGCCTTCCTCCTGCTCCTCCTCCCCCCAGCGCCTAACCTCTCATCGCTGTCTTGCCTCTCGATGTGCCTTTACCAGTCTGCTGTGTCTCCTGTAACAGAGTCGCACATCTTCTGACGTCAGCCGGACAGCCTCCCTCTCTCTCTCTCTTTCTCTCTCGTTTCCTTCCCTCTCTCTCTCCTCCTCCTCCTCCTCCTCTCTCTCTCTGACGAGGTGCAGTAGGCCGAAGGGGGAGTCTGGCTCCCGGTCCGATCCCTCCCCCTCTCTGCCAGGTCTGTGTGGGCGGGTTTGTGCCCTCAGCCCGGCCTCGTGGCTCGCTCACTCCCCGACTCTCCGGGCTCGCTCCTGCTGTGCTGCTGTCCGATTGAGGCCGTCAGAGCCGAGCCCCGGGCTGGGCCGGACGGACCTCAGCCCAGCAGGAGACCACTGTGGCTTCTGTAGCTGCCAGGCGAGGGCTCTGTGCCAGTGTGCCAGGGCCATGTCACAGGAGGGGGGGTAGGCAGGTCAAGGTGTGTGGTACTGCCCAGGTGTGTGGTACTGCCCAGGCACAGTGCCCAGGTGTGTGGTACTGCCCAGGCACAGTGCCCAGGTGTGTGATACTGCCCAGGTGTGTGGTACTGCCCAGGTGTGTGCTACTGTTCAGGCACAGTGCCCAGGTGTGTGGTACTGCCCAGGCACAGTGCCCAGGTGTGTGGTACTGTTCAGGCACAGTGCCCAGGTGTGTGGTACTGCCCAGGCACAGTGCCCAGGTGTGTGATACTGCCCAGGCACAGTGCCAAGGTGTGTGGTACTGTTCAGGCACAGTGCCCAGGTGTGTGCTACTGTTCAGGCACAGTGCCCAGGTGTGTGGTACTGTTCAGGCACAGTGCCCAGGTGTGTGGTACTGCCCAGGCACAGTGCCCAGGTGTGTGGTACTGCCCAGGCACAGTGCCCAGGTGTGTGATACTGCCAAGGCACAGTGCCCAGGTGTGTGGTACTGTTCAGGCACAGTGCCCAGGTGTGTGGTACTGCCCAGGCACAGTGCCCAGGTGTGTGATACTGCCAAGGCACAGTGCCCAGGTGTGTGGTACTGTTCAGGCACAGTGCCCAGGTGTGTGGTACTGTTCAGGCACAGTGCCCAGGTGTGTGGTACTGCCCAGGCACAGTGCCCAGGTGTGTGGTACTGCCCAGGCACAGTGCCCAGGTGTGTGGTACTGCCCAGGCACAGTGCCCAGGTGTGTGATACTGCCAAGGCACAGTGCCCAGGTGTGTGGTACTGCCCAGGCACAGTGCCCAGGTGTGTGGTACTGTTCAGGCACAGTGCCCAGGTGTGTGGTACTGCCCAGGCACAGTGCCCAGGTGTGTGATACTGCCAAGGCACAGTGCCCAGGTGTGTGGTACTGTTCAGGCACAGTGCCCAGGTGTGTGGTACTGCCCAGGCACAGTGCCCAGGTGTGTGATACTGCCAAGGCACAGTGCCCAGGTGTGTGGTACTGTTCAGGCACAGTGCCCAGGTGTGTGGTACTGCCCAGGCACAGTGCCCAGGTGCATGGCACTTCTCAGGTGTGTGGCAGTGCCCAGGTGTTTTGATGGCCAGCTGACCCTGTGCTGTGTGTCCACAGGCAGCCCAGTGGGAACAAGGTGTCCAACACCACCCCAGTGCAGGGCCAGCTGCCCCAAGACGAGGACCGCCGCACAGACGCGCACTCCTCCGTCTCGGACCTCGCCAACTCCCTCACCAGCGAGATGATCATGGTAGGACAGCCGGCGCCCCCTCTGTCAGATACTGTCCCAGCAGGGTCCGGTCACACAGGGCACGCTTAGCTGCCACCAGTCAGCTTAGTGCTTCCCAAACAGGAAGAGATACTGCAGAGATGGGGAGAGGACTGGGGCAGCAGATCACTGTACCCCCTGCCCCACAGCAGAGTGATACTGGGGCAGCAGATCACTGTACCCCCTGCCCCACAGCAGAGTGATACTGGGGCAGCAGATCACTGTACCCCCTGCCCCACAGCAGAGTGATACTGGGGCAGCAGATCACTGTACCCCCTGCCCCACAGCAGAGTGATACTGGGGCAGCAGATCACTGTATCCCCTGCCCCACAGCAGAGTGATACTGGGGCAGCAGATCACTGTACCCCCTGCCCCACAGCAGAGTGATACTGGGGCAGCAGATCACTGTATCCCCTGCCCCACAGCAGAGTGATACTGGGGCAGCAGATCACTGTACCCCCTGCCCCACAGCAGAGTGATACTGGGGCAGCAGATCACTGTACCCCCTGCCCCACAGCAGAGTGATACTGGGGCAGCAGATCACTGTACCCCCTGCCCCACAGCAGAGTGATACTGGGGCAGCAGATCACTGTACCCCCTGCCCCACAGCAGAGTGATACTGGGGGAGCAGATCACTGTACCCCCTGCCCCACAGCAGAGTGATACTGGGGGAGCAGATCACTGTACCCCCTGCCCCACAGCAGAGTGATACTGGGGTAGCAGATCGTTGTACCCCTTGCCCCAGTGCCTAACAATGTGTATCAGTGTGTATCGGAGTGTGACAGTGTGTGTGTGTGTGACACTGTATGTGTATATCAGTGTGTGTATGACACTGTGTGTGTGTATGGCACTGTTTGTGTATATTCAGTGTGTGTATGGCACTGTTCAGTATCAGTGTGTGTGTATGACACTGTGCATATTCAGCATGTGTATCAGTATCAGTGTGTGTGTATGACACTGTGTGTGTGTGTATTCAGTGTGTGTATAACACTCTGTGAGTATAAGTGTTTGTGTATGTATGACACTGTGTGTGTGTGAGACACTGTGTGTGTATATGACACTGTGTATATTCAGTGTGTGTATCAGTATCAGTGTGTGTGACACTGTGTGTGTCTGTATCAGTGTGTGTATCAGTGTGTGTGTATGACACTGTGTGTATCAGTGTGTGTATGTATGACACTGTGTGCGTATCTGTGTGTGACACTGTGTGTGTGTGTATGACACTGTGTGTCTGACACTGTGTGTGTATATTCAGTGTGTGTCTGTATCTGTGTGTGTGTATGACACTGTGTGTGTATATTCAGTGTGTCTGTATCTGTGTGTGTGTATGACACTGTGTGTGTATATATTCAGTATGTGTATCAGTGTGTGTATGACACTGTGTGTGTGTATTCAGTATGTGTATCTGTGTGTGTGTGACACTGTGTGTGTATATTCAGTATGTGTATCAGTGTGTGTGTGACACTGTGTGTGTGTGTATATTCAGTATGTGTATCAGTGTGTGTGTGACACTGTGTGTGTATATTCAGGATGTGTATCAGTGTGTGTGACACTGTGTGTGTATATTCAGGATGTGTATCAGTGTGTGTGTGTGTATTCAGGATGTGTATCAGTGTGTGTGACATTGTGTGTGTATGACTGTGTGTGTGTGTGACATTGTGTGTGTGTGACACTGTGTGTGTGTATTCAGTATGTGTATCAGTGTGTGTGTGTGACATTGTGTGTGTATTCAGTATGTGTATCAGTGTATGTGTGACACTGTGTGTGTGTATTCAGTATGTGTATCAGTCTGTGTGTGACATTGTGTGTGTGTGTGACACTGTGTGTGTATTCAGCATGTGTATCAGTGTGTGTGTATTCAGCATGTGTATCAGTGTGTGTGACACTGTGTGTGTGTATCAGTGTGTGTGACACTGTGTGTGTGTGACTCTCTGCTCCAGCTGTCCCCGGGCTCGGAGGATGACGATGGCCATGAGGGAAGTGGTCAGGAGAAGCTGGGGAGGATCCAGTTCAGCGTGGGCTACAACTTCCAGGAGTCCACCCTGACGGTGAAGATCCTGAAGGCCCAGGAGCTGCCGGCCAAGGACTTCAGCGGCACGTCCGACCCCTTCGTCAAGATCTACCTGCTGCCCGACAAGAAGCACAAGCTGGAGACCAAGGTCAAGAGGAAGAACCTCAACCCCCACTGGAACGAGACCTTCCTGTTTGAGGGTGAGTTTGTCTCTGTCCATCTCTCACTGTCCATCAGCCACTGTCCATCTCTCCTCTCGCTGTCCATCAGCCACTGTCCATCTCTCCTCTCACTGTCCATCAGCCACTGCCCATCTCCTCTCTCTCTGTTCATCTCTCACTGTCCATCTCCTCTCTCTCTGTCCCTCTCTCCTCTCGCTGTCCATCAGCCACTGCCCATCTCCTCTCTCTCTGTCCCTCTCTCACTGCCCATCTCCTCTCTCACTGTCCCTCTCTCCTCTCGCTGTCCATCAGCCACTGTCCATCTCTCCTCTCGCTGTCCATCAGCCACTGCCCATCTCCTCTCTCTCTGTCCATCTCTCACTGTCCATCTCCTCTCTCTCTGTCCCTCTCTCACTGTCCATCTCCTCTCTCTCTGTCCCTCTCTCCTCTCGCTGTCCATCAGCCACTGCCCATCTCCTCTCTCTCTGTCCATCTCTCACTGCCCATCTCCTCTCTCTCTGTCCATCTCTCACTGTCCATCTCCTCTCTCTCTGTCCCTCTCTCACTGTCCATCTCCTCTCTCACTGTCCCTCTCTCCTCTCGCTGTCCATCAGCCACTGTCCATCTCTCCTCTCACTGTCCATCAGCCACTGCCCATCTCCTCTCTCTCTGTTCATCTCTCACTGTCCATCTCCTCTCTCTCTGTCCCTCTCTCCTCTCGCTGTCCATCAGCCACTGCCCATCTCCTCTCTCTCTGTCCCTCTCTCACTGTCCATCTCCTCTCTCACTGTCCCTCTCTCCTCTCGCTGTCCATCAGCCACTGTCCATCTCTCCTCTCGCTGTCCATCAGCCACTGCCCATCTCCTCTCTCTCTGTCCCTCTCTCACTGTCCATCTCCTCTCTCACTGTCCCTCTCTCCTCTCGCTGTCCATCAGCCACTGTCCATCTCTCCTCTCACTGTCCATCAGCCACTGCCCATCTCCTCTCTCTCTGTTCATCTCTCACTGTCCATCTCCTCTCTCTCTGTCCCTCTCTCCTCTCGCTGTCCATCAGCCACTGCCCATCTCCTCTCTCTCTGTCCCTCTCTCACTGTCCATCACCTCTCTCACTGTCCCTCTCTCCTCTCGCTGTCCATCAGCCACTGTCCATCTCTCCTCTCGCTGTCCATCAGCCACTGCCCATCTCCTCTCTCACTGTCCCTCTCTCACTGTCCATCTCCTCTCTCACTGTCCCTCTCTCCTCTCGCTGTCCATCAGCCACTGTCCATCTCTCCTCTCGCTGTCCATCAGCCACTGCCCATCTCCTCTCTCTCTGTCCCTCTCTCACTGTCCATCACCTCTCTCACTGTCCCTCTCTCCTCTCGCTGTCCATCAGCCACTGTCCATCTCTCCTCTCACTGTCCATAAGACACTGTCCATCTCCTCTCTCTCTGTCCATCTCTCACTGTCCATCTCCTCTCTCTCTGTCCATCTCTCACTGTCCATCTCCTCTCTCACTGTCCCTCTCTCCTCTCGCTGTCCATCAGCCACTGTCCATCTCTCCTCTCACTGTCCATCAGCCACTGCCCATCTCCGCTCTCTCTGTTCATCTCTCACTGTCCATCTCCTCTCTCTCTGTCCCTCTCTCCTCTCGCTGTCCATCAGCCACTGCCCATCTCCTCTCTCTCTGTCCCTCTCTCACTGTCCATCTCCTCTCTCACTGTCCCTCTCTCCTCTCGCTGTCCATCAGCCACTGTCCATCTCTCCTCTCGCTGTCCATCAGCCACTGCCCATCTCCTCTCTCTCTGTCCCTCTCTCACTGTCCATCTCCTCTCTCACTGTCCCTCTCTCCTCTCGCTGTCAATCAGCCACTGTCCATCTCTCCTCTCACTGTCCATAAGACACTGTCCATCTCCTCTCTCTCTGTCCATCTCTCACTGTCCATCTCCTCTCTCACTGTCCCTCTCTCCTCTCGCTGTCCATCAGCCACTGTCCATCTCTCCTCTCGCTGTCCATCAGCCACTGCCCATCTCCTCTCTCTCTGTCCATCTCTCACTGTCCATCTCCTCTCTCTCTGTCCCTCTCTCACTGTCCATCTCCTCTCTCACTGTCCCTCTCTCCTCTCGCTGTCCATCAGCCACTGTCCATCTCCTCTCTCTCTGTCCATCAGACACTGCCCATCTCCTCTCTCTCTGTCCATCTCTCACTGTCCCGCTCTCTCGCTCTGCCCTCTCCCCCTCAGGATTCCCCTACGAGAAGGTGGTCCAGCGGACTCTGTACCTGCAGGTTCTAGACTATGACCGGTTCAGCCGGAATGACCCAATTGGCGAGGTGTCCATCCCTCTAAACAAGGTGGACCTGGCCCACATGCAGACCTTCTGGAAGGAGCTGAAACCTTGCAGCGATGGAAGTGTAGGACACTGTACTGAACTGGGAGATACTGGGAGACACTGGGAGAGAGGAGGGAGGTGACTTAGAGAGGGAGGTGACTGTGAGAGAGGAGGAGGGAGGTGACTGAAAGAGAGGAGGGAGGAGACTGTGAGAGAGGAGGAGGGAGGAGACTGTGAGAGAGGAGGAGGGAGGAGACTGTGAGAGAGGAGGGAAGAGACTGTGAGAGAGGAGGGAGGAGACTGTGAGAGAGGAGGGAGGTGACTGTGAGAGAGGAGGGAGGAGACTGTGAGAGAGGAGGAGGGAGGTGTGACTGTGAGAGAGGAGGAGGGAGGAGACTGTGAGAGAGGAGAAGGGAGGTGTGACTGTGAGAGAGGAGGAGGGAGGAAACTGTGAGAGAGGAGGGAGGAGGTGTGACTGTGAGAGAGGAGGGAGGAGACTGTGAGAGAGGAGGAGGGAGACTGTGAGAGAGGAGGGAGGAGACTGTGAGAGAGGAGGAGGGAGGTGACTGTGAGAGAGGAGGAGGGAGGAGACTGTGAGAGAGGAGGAGGGAGGAGACTGTGAGAGAGGAGGGAGGTGACTGTGAGAGAGGAGGAGGGAGGAGACTGTGAGAGAGGAGGGAGGAGACTGTGAGAGAGGAGGAGGGAGGTGTGACTGTGAGAGAGGAGGAGGGAGGAGACTGTGAGAGAGGAGGAGGGAGGTGACTGTGAGAGAGGAGGGAGGAGACTGTGAGAGAGGAGGGAGGTGACTGTGAGAGAGGAGGGAGGTGACTGTGAGAGAGGAGGGAGGAGACTGTGAGAGAGGAGGGAGGAGACTGTGAGAGAGGAGGAGGGAGGTGACTGTGAGAGGAGGAGGGAGGTGACTGTGAGAGAGGAGGGAGGAGACTGTGAGAGAGGAGGAGGGAGGAGACTGTGAGAGAGGAGGAGGGAGGAGACTGTGAGAGAGGAGGAGGGAGGAGACTGTGAGAGAGGAGGGAGGAGGTGTGACTGTGAGAGAGGAGGAGGGAGGAGACTGTGAGAGAGGAGGGAGGAGACTGTGAGAGAGGAGGAGGGAGGTGACTGTGAGAGAGGAGGGAGGTGACTGTGAGAGAGGAGGAGGGAGGTGTGACTGTGAGAGAGGAGGGAGGAGACTGTGAGAGAGGAGGGAGGAGACTGTGAGAGAGGAGGGAGGTGACTGTGAGAGAGAAGGGAGGAGACTGTGAGAGAGGAGGAGGGAGGTGTGACTGTGAGAGAGGAGGGAGGAGACTGTGAGAGAGGAGGGAGGAGACTGTGAGAGAGGAGGAGGGAGGTGACTGTGAGAGGAGGAGGGAGGAGACTGTGAGAGAGGAGGAGGGAGGTGACTGTGAGAGAGGAGGAGGGAGGAGACTGTGAGAGAGGAGGAGGGAGGTGACTGTGAAAGAGGAGGGAGGAGACTGTGAGAGAGGAGGAGGGAGGAGACTGTGAGAGAGGAGGGAGGAGACTGTGAGAGGAGGAGGGAGGAGACTGTGAGAGAGGAGGAGGGAGGTGTGACTGTGAGAGAGGAGGAGGGAGGAGACTGTGAGAGAGGAGGAGGGAGGAGACTGTGAGAGAGGAGGGAGGAGACTGTGAGAGAGGAGGAGGGAGGTGACTGTGAGAGAGGAGGGAGGTGACTGTGAGAGAGGAGGAGGGAGGTGACTGTGAGAGAGGAGGAGGGAGGTGACTGTGAGAGAGGAGGGAGGTGACTGTGAGAGAGGAGGAGGGAGGTGACTGTGAGAGAGGAGGGAGGAGACTGTGAGAGAGGAGGGAGGAGACTGTGAGAGAGGAGGGAGGTGACTGTGAGAGAGGAGGAGGGAGGTGACTGTGAGAGAGGAGGAGGGAGGAGACTGTGAGAGAGGAGGGAGGAGGTGTGACTGTGAGAGAGGAGGGAAAGGTAAATGGACTGAGACTGAAAGAACACTAGAAGGGAGACTGAGTGCCGAAGAGACTGGGAGAGTGACCACAGCATCTCTCTCTTTCAGGGTAGCCGTGGGGAACTCCTCTTGTCCCTGTGCTACAACCCCACAGCCAACACCATCACTGTGAACATCATCAAAGCACGCAATCTTAAAGCCATGGACATCGGGGGGACTTCAGGTACCGTCTACAGCACAGACTCACTCTGCCTCACACTGTCCCCGATCTCCTGCCCTGTGTCTCTCTCTTCTCTCCCCTCCCTGTGTGTCTCTCTCCTCTCTCCTGCCCCGTCTCTCTCTCTCCTCTCTCCTGCCCCGTGTCTCTCTCTCCTCTCTCCTGCCCTGTGTGTCTCTCTCCTCTCTCTCCTGCCCTGTGTGTCTCTCTCCTCTCTCTCCTGCCCCGTGTCTCTCTCCTCTCTCCCCTCCCTGTGTGTCTCTCTCCTCTCTCCTGCCCCATCTCTCTCTCTCCTCTCTCCTGCCCTGTGTCTCTCTCTCCTCTCTCCTGCCCTGTGTCTCTCTCTCCTCTCTCCTGCCCCGTGTCTCTCTCTCCTCTCTCCTGCCCCATCTCTCTCTCTCCTCTCTCCTGCCCTGTGTGTCTCTCTCCTCTCTCTCCTGCCCTGTGTGTCTCTCTCCTCTCTCTCCTGCCCTGTGTGTCTCTCTCCTCTCTCTCCTGCCCCGTGTCTCTCTCCTCTCTCCCCTCCCTGTGTGTCTCTCTCCTCTCTCCTGCCCTGTGTGTCTCTCTCCTCTCTCCTGCCCCATCTCTCTCTCTCCTCTCTCCTGCCCCATCTCTCTCTCTCCTCTCTCCTGCCCTGTGTCTCTCTCTCCTCTCTCCTGCCCTGTGTGTCTCTCTCCTCTCTCCTCCCCTGTGTGTCTCTCTCCTCTCTCCTCCCCTGTGTGTCTCTCTCCTCTCTCCTGCCCTGTGTGTCTCTCTCCTCTCTCCTGCCCCATCTCTCTCTCTCCTCTCTCTCCTGCCCCTCTGTCTCTCTCCTCTCTCCTGCCCTGTGTCTCTCTCTCCTCTCTCCTGCCCTGTGTCTCTCTCTCCTCTCTCCTGCCCCGTGTCTCTCTCCTCTCTCCTCCCCTGTGTCTCTCTCCTCTCTCCTGCCCTGTGTGTCTCTCTCCTCTCTCCTGCCCCGTGTCTCTCTCTCCTCTCTCTCCTCCCCTGTGTGTCTCTCTCCTCTCTCCTGCCCTGTGTGTCTCTCTCCTGCCCTGTGTCTCTCTCCTCTCTCTCCTGCCCTGTGTCTCTCTCCTCTCTCCTGCCCTGTGTGTCTCTCTCCTCTCTCCTGCCCTGTGTGTCTCTCTCCTCTCTCCTGCCGCGTGTCTTTCTCCTCTCTCCTGCCCTGTGTCTCTCTCTCCTCTCTCTCCTGCCCTGTGTGTCTCTCTCCTCTCTCTCCTGCCCCGTGTCTCTCTCCTCTCTCCTCCCCTGTGTCTCTCTCCTCTCTCCTGCCCTGTGTGTCTCTCTCCTCTCTCCTGCCCTGTGTCTCTCTCCTCTCTCCTGCCCCGTGTCTCTCTCTCCTCTCTCTCCTCCCCTGTGTGTCTCTCTCCTCTCTCCTGCCCTGTGTGTCTCTCTCCTGCCCTGTGTCTCTCTCCTCTCTCTCCTGCCCTGTGTCTCTCTCCTCTCTCTCCTGCCCTGTGTGTCTCTCTCCTCTCTCCTGCCCTGTGTGTCTCTCTCCTCTCTCCTGCCCTGTGTGTCTCTCTCCTCTCTCTCCTGCCCTGTGTGTCTCTCTCCTCTCTCTCCTGCCCTGTGTGTCTCTCCTCTCTCCTGCCCTGTGTGTCTCTCTCCTCTCTCCTGCCCTGTGTGTCAATTCAATTCAATTCAATTCAAGGTGCTTTATTAGCATGACCGATGGGTACAATCAGTGTTGCCAAAGCAAATAAAAATAATAAAATTAACATTAAACAAAACAAAAAATAGAAGTAAAATAAAATCTACAGACATTTACAACAAAGACATATGGGGCAGGAGAGACAGATGGGGCTCTCTCCTCTCTCTCCTGCCCTGTGTCTCTCTCCTCTCTCCTGCCCCGTGTCTCTCTCCTCTCTCTCCTGCCCTGTGTCTCTCTCCTCTCTCCTGCCCTATGTGTCTCTCTCCTCTCTCCTGCCCTGTGTGTCTCTCTCCTCTCTCCTCCCCTGTGTGTCTCTCTCCTCTCTCCTGCCCCGTGTCTCTCTCTCCTCTCTCTCCTCCCCTGTGTGTCTTTCTCCTCTCTCCTGCCCTGTGTGTCTCTCTCCTCTCTCCTGCCCTGTGTCTCTCTCTCCTCTCTCTCCTCTCTCCTCCTCTCTCTCCTCTCTCTCCTGCCCTGTGTGTCTCTCTCCTGCCCTGTGTCTCTCTCCTCTCTCCTGCCCCGTGTCTCTCTCCTCTCTCCTGCCCTGTGTGTCTCTCTCCTCTCTCCTGCCCCGTGTCTCTCTCTCTCCTCTCTCCTGCCCCGTGTCTCTCTCCTCTCTCCTGCCCTGTGTCTCTCTCTCCTCTCTCCTGCCCCGTGTCTCTCTCCTCTCTCCTGCCCTCCCCAGTTCACACTTGCACACTCCAGCTCACTCTACAGATCACATTGCGGCAGTGTGCTGTTACAGCTCTCTGTCATTAATCAGTGTAGTTTATTTATATATACAGTAATTAAACTCATTAGTAGGCGTAATTGCAGTGGTAATTAGTCTTCCTTCACGTGGCCGTGGCTTAGGGAAGAGTAGGGAAGAGTATTGCTGTATTGAAACCTCTTTAAATTTTTCGGCTCTTTTGGAAATGATTTTTCTCCTTTGTCTTTAATGTTTAATTGTTCTAATGACTCAGTAATTCTGAACCCTCGTCTCTTTCTCTCTGCTCCTGCTCCCACTCTCCCTCTCTCCTGCTCTCTCTCCCTCTCTCCTCTCT
This sequence comes from Lepisosteus platostomus, assembly GCF_059453375.1. Classification (NCBI taxonomy): domain Eukaryota; kingdom Metazoa; phylum Chordata; class Actinopteri; order Semionotiformes; family Lepisosteidae; genus Lepisosteus; species Lepisosteus platostomus. The sequence continues at coordinate 17,234,437 of NC_142628.1, forward strand.
CCTCTCCCTCTCTCCTCTCTCCTCTCCCTTCACCCCCTCTCCTCTCCCTTCACCCCTCTCCCTCTCTCCTCTCCCCTCTAACCCTCTCCCCTTTCCTCTCTCCTCTCCCCTCTCCCCTCTCCCCTCTCCTCTCCCCCCTCGCCTCTCCCCTCTCTCCTCTCCACTCCTCTCTCCCCTCTCCCCTCTCTCCTCTCTCCTCTCTCCTCTCCCCCCTCGCCTCTCCCCTCTCTCCTCTCCACTCCTCTCTTCCCTCCCCTCTCCCCTCTCTCCTCTCCTCTCTCCTTTCTCCTCTTTCTCTCTCCTCTCTCTCAGACCCCTATGTGAAGGTGTGGCTGATGCACAAGGACAAGCGCGTGGAGAAGAAGAAGACAGTGGTGATGAAGCGCTGTCTCAATCCCATCTTCAACGAGTCCTTCCCCTTCGACGTGCCGACCGAGCGCCTGCGGGAGACCACCATCATCATCACCGTCATGGACAAGGACCGCCTCAGCCGCAACGACGTCATCGGCAAGGTGACCAGCTGACCGACTGACGCTGACCGACTGACACACTCACTGACCGACAGGCTGACCGACCGACATGCTGACCGTCTGACACACTGACTGACACGGTGATGACTGACACACTGGCCGACTGACATACTGACACACTGACTGACACGCTGACGACTGACACACTGGCCGACTGACACACTGACTGACACGCTGACGACTGACACACTTACCGACTGACACACTGACTGACACACTGGCTGACTGACACACTGACACACTGACACACTGACTGACACGCTGACGACTGACACACTTACCGACTGACACACTGGCCGACTGACACACTGACACACTGACGACTGACACACTTACCGACTGACACACTGACCGACTGACACACTGACTGACACACTGGCCGACTGACACACTGACTGACACACTGGTCGACTGACACACTGACCGACTGACACACTGACTGACACACTGGCCGACTGACACACTGACTGACACACTGACTGACACACCGACTGACACACTGACACGCTGACGACTGACACACTGACCGACTGACACACTGACTGACACACTGACTGACACGGTGACGACTGACACACTGACCAACTGACACACCGACTGACACACTGACTGACACACCGACTGACACACTGCCCGACTGACCCGGCCTGTCCTGCTGCCTCCCGCTCTCTCCCTGCAGATCTACCTGTCCTGGAAGAGTGGCCCGGCTGAGGTCAAGCACTGGAAGGACATGATCGCTCGCCCGCGGCAGGCTGTGGCCCAGTGGCACCAGCTCAAGGCCTGAGCCGGCTGCCCCAGCGGTCCTCCCCCAGCCCCTCCACTCCTTATGCACAAGACTGACTCGCTGCCAGGCTGCGAGACACGGGTACAAGTAGCCATTGACGAGACTCTATCTCCGTCCCACTGTCTCTCTCCTCTCTCTCTGTCCCACTGTCTCTCTGCTTTCTCTGCCTGCTGCTCTGCCAATCTGTCTGTCTCGACCTGTCTCTCCTGTCCCCCGCCCTGTCTGTCACTCTGTCCCCTGTCTGTCTCTCTCCTCTCTCTCCTGCCCTGTGTCTCTCTCCTCTCTCTCCTGCCCTGTGTGTCTCTCTCCTCTCTCTCCTGCCCTGTGTGTCTCTCTCCTCTCTCTCCTGCCCTGTGTGTCTCTCTCCTCTCTCTCCTCCCCTGTCTGTCTCTCTCTTCTCTCTCCTGTGCTGTCTGTCTCTCTCTTCTCTCTCCTGTGCTGTCTGTCTCTCTACTCTCTCTCTCCCCCCTGTGTGTCTCTCTCCTCTCTCTCCTCCCCTGTGTGTATCTCCTCTCTCCTCCCCTGTCTGTCTCTCTCCTCTCTCTCCTGCCCTGTGTCTCTCTCCTCTTTCTCCTGCCCTGTGTGTCTCTCTCCTCTCTCTCCTGCCCTGTGTGTCTCTCTCCTCTCTCTCCTGCCCTGTGTGTCTCTCTCCTCCCCTGTCTGTCTCTCTCTTCTCTCTCCTGTGCTGTCTGTCTCTCTCTTCTCTCTCCTGTGCTGTCTGTCTCTCTACTCTCTCTCTCCCCCCTGTGTGTCTCTCTCCTCTCTCTCCTCCCCTGTGTGTATCTCCTCTCTCCTCCCCTGTGTGTCTCTCTCCTCTCTCCTGCCCTGTGTGTCTCTCTCCTTTCTCTCCTGCCCTGTCTGTCTCTCTCTTCTCCTCCTGCGCCGTCTGTCTCTCTCCTCTCTCTCCTCCCTGTGTGTCTGTCTCCTCTCTCTCCTCCCTGTGTGTCTCTCTCCTCTCTCTCCTGCCTGTCTGTCTCTCTCCTCTCTCTCCTCCCTGTGTGTCTGTCTCCTCTCTCTCCTCCCTGTGTGTCTCTCTCCTCTCTCTCCTGCCTGTCTGTCTCTCTCCTTTCTCTCCTCCCTGTGTGTCTGTCTCCTCTCTCTCCTCCCTGTGTTTCTCTCTCCTCTCTCTCCTGCCTGTCTGTCTCTCTCCTCTCTACTCCCTGTGTGTCTCTCTCCTCTCTCTCCTGCTCCTCTCTCTTGGAAGGGGGACGTCCTGGTGTCAGTCTGCTGCTCTGTCAGTGTCCACGCCATTTCTCCCTCTCTTTCCCAAACCCAACCAAACTGGACCAGACCGGACCGAAACCTCTGTCTGTGTGCACACTGTCACACAGCCCCAGGACGCAGCCCCAGGAGACTGACCCAGGACACAGCCCCAGGACGCTGACCCAGGACACAGCCCCAGGACACAGCCCCAGGAGACTGACCCAGGAGACTGACCCAGGACGCTGACCCAGGACATAGCCCCAGGACGCTGGCCCATGACACAGCCCCAGGAGACTGACCCAGGACACTGACCCAGGATGTAGCCCCAGGACGCTGGCCCAGGACACAGCCCCAGGACACAGCCCCAGGACGCCGACCCAGGACGCCGACCCATGACACAGCCCCAGCACGCTGGCCCATGACACAGCCCCATGACACAGCCCCTGGACGCTGGCCCAGGACGCTGGCCCAGGACGCTGGCCCATGACACAGCCCCAGGACGCTGGCCCTGGACGCTGGCCCAGGACGCTGGCCCAGGACGCAGCCCCAGGACGCAGCCCCAGGACGCAGCCCCAGGACGCTGGCCCAGGACGCTGGCCCAGGACGCTGGCCCATGACACAGCCCCAGGACGCTGGCCCAGGACGCTGGCCCAGGACACAGCCCCAGGACACAGCCCCAGGACGCCGGCCCTGGACGCCGGCCCAGGACACAGCCCCAGGACGCTGGCCCAGGACGCTGGCCCAGGACACAGCCCCAGGACACAGCCCCAGGACACAGCCCCAGGACGCTGACCGGAGCAGAGAGAGGAGGAGGAGGGATGGGCTGCTCTGTGGTTCCCTCTTTCCTTGTACAGAAGAACTGAAGACATCAATCCAAGAGCTCTTCCAAACTTTTTTTTAAAACGAGAAGCAAAAAGCCAGAATTCCTCGTTGGACGCCGGCGCCCGCCTCCCTCCCGGGCCTGTCCGGGGACGAACCTGGGGGGCAGGGACGCTGAAGCGGGACTCTCGGGGTCTCGCCCCGTTCCCTTGCCCCTGTGGCCCCCCGCTGTCCCTCTCCCACCTCCCGCCCCGCGGGGGGTATCTGCACTTTTTAACCGAAATGCAACGATGTCCTATTTCAGGGGGGAGTGTGAAAGGGTGGGCCGCAGCGGAGGGGGTGGAGTCTGGCTGGGGCCTGGGGATGGGGGTCTGGGGGTGTTGGGGACCCTCAGTTTTGAGCATGGGAGGAAGGGGAGACTGTGACTTCTAGACACAACAGGACTGACGCCACTCAGAGCCAAGAGCATCATGGTAGTCAGACTGAAGCTCCAGGACAGCACTGAAGACATTAGTCCAGTGACACAGGATACCGAGGGCATCATTCCAGTGACACGGGACAGCACTGAGGGCATCAGTCCAGTGACACGGGACAGCACTGAGGGCATCAGTCCAGTGACACAGGATACCGAGGGCATCAGTCCAGTGACACGGGACAGCACTGAGGGCATCAGTCCAGTGACACAGGATACCGAGGGCATCAGTCCAGTGACACGGGACAGCACTGAGGGCATCAGTCCAGTGACACAAGATACCGAGGGCATCAGTCCAGTGACACAGGACAACACTGAGGGTATCAGTCCAGTGACACGGGACAGCACTGAGGGCATCAGTCCAGTGACACGGGACAACACTTAGGGCATCAGTCCAGTGACACGGGACAGCACTGAGGGCATCAGTCCAGTGACACGGGACAACACTTAGGGCATCAGTCCAGTGACATGGGACAGCACTGAGGGCATCAGTCCAGTGACACGGGACAGCACTGAGGGCATCAGTCCAGTGACACGGGACAACACTTAGGGCATCAGTCCAGTGACATGGGACAACACTTAGGGCATCAGTCCAGTGACACAGGACAGCACTGAGGGCATCAGTCCAGTGACACTGGACAACACTTAGGGCATCATTGCATTGACACGGGACACTAAAGGCATCAGACTAGTGATACAGGACAACACTTAAGGCATCATTCCAGTGACACAGGACACTGAGGGAATCAGTCCAGTGACACAGTGTTTCAGGCAGCAGGGGGCAGTGTTTCAGGCTGTCATTCCAGACTCCACCTCAGTCTCATAGCTCAACCCTTTAATTGTTTTAAGCATCTGGGGTAAAACCCGATGTGACTCCTCCCTATCAGGGTTCAAGAAAGCATTATTCTGAATAATAATAATATTAATAATAATAACAATAAGAGTAATAATAATTTTATGTTTACATTTAACTGTCGGTCTGTGTGTGTGTGCTTGGCGTTATTTTTCTCTGCCTGGTCTACAGCGAAAGTTCAGACGGGCGATTTAGTTTTTAAGACTTTCTGTACAGATTGTTTAAATATTTGTTGTACACAGAAGTTTTCATTTGTCACTTTCAATGATGAAGAAAACAATAACAATGATGATGACGATGATGATGATGACTGTCCTTCTTGAATAAGGGCCTCGATATCCGAGCTGTTCCTGCAGGGGGCCGGGAGCAAGCAGGCAGGCAGATGGGCGGACAGGCCGGAACACTGCTGGGCCCTGGCGCAAGGCATGCTGGGACTTGTAGTTCCATCCCACTTCCTCTCTGGATGGAGGCCCGATTCCCTTTGCACTGGGAATTCTGGGAATTCTGCTGCAAGCCTGGAGGCAGTGGGAGTTCAGACCAGTGAAGCCAGGAATGAGTCCAGAAATCTCTCCAGGACCAGGCGAAAGGCGCTATAAATAACTGACTGCGTGGAGGAGCCAAGCTGGCCCCCAGACCTCAGGACTAGCCCCGCAGACAGGGGGTGCTGTGGGAAACTGAGACACCAGCCCTCCCGGCACACGGATCCAAACTCTGGCTGCCGGCGGGACGTCTTGTCCCGCTCGCTCGCGCTCCTCCGGTGTCGGACGGCGGGCTCCTCCCGCGGGCAGCGACCTCTGACCCCTGCCCAGCACCCACCGCAGCTGGGCCGGACGTTCCCTGCCCTCCCTGTACAGCGTGTGTGTCGTGTCGGTATCTAGCGCAGAGCTCGCGGGCTCCGGACTGTCCCTCCGGGCTGTGGGCGGGAGAGCGCGGGAGACCCGCAGACAGGACCGCGCCGCTGGGTGAGGATGTGTGAGGTTAACTGTGCTGCTGTGTCCGTGGAGACTGAGCCACTCCCTCCCTCTGGAACAGCGGGAATCCTGTCCCTCTGTCCCTCCCTCTGGAACAACGGGAATCCTGTCCCTCTGCCCTCCCTCTGGAACAGCGGGAATCCTGTCCCTCTGTCCCTCCCTCTGGAACAGCGGGAATCCTGTCCCTCTGTCCCTCCCTCTGGAACAACGGGAATCCTGTCCCTCTGTCCCTCCCTCTGGAACAACGGGAATCCTGTCCCTCTGCCCCTCCCTCTGGAACAGCGGGAATCCTGTCCCTCTGCCCCTCCCTCTGGAACAGTGGGAATCCTGTCCCTCTGTCCCTCTGTCCCTCCCTCTGGAACAGTGGGAATCCTGTCCCTCTGTCCCTCCCTCTGGAACAGCGGGAATCCTGTCCCTCTGTCCCTCCCTCTGGAACAACGGGAATCCTGTCCCTCTGCCCCTCCCTCTGGAACAGCGGGAATCCTGTCCCTCTGCCCCTCCCTCTGGAACAGTGGGAATCCTGTCCCTCTGTCCCTCTGTCCCTCCCTCTGGAACAGTGGGAATCCTGTCCCTCTGTCCCTCCCTCTGGAACAGCGGGAATCCTGTCCCTCTGTCCCTCCCTCTGGAACAGTGGGAATCCTGTCCCTCTGTTCCTCCCTCTGGAACAGCGGGAATCCTGTCCCTCTGCCCCTCCCTCTGGAACAGTGGGAATCCTGTCCCTCTGTCCCTCCCTCTGGAACAGCGGGAATCCTGTCCCTCTGCCCCTCCCTCTGGAACAGCGGGAATCCTGTCCCTCTGTCCCTCCCTCTGGAACAATGGGAATCCTGTCCCTCTGTCCCTCCCTCTGGAACAGCGGGAATCCTGTCCCTCTGTCCCTCCCTCTGGAACAGTGGGAATCCTGTCCCTCTGTCCCTCTGTCCCTCCCTCTGGAACAGTGGGAATCCTGTCCCTCTGTCCCTCCCTCTGGAACAGCGGGAATCCTGTCCCTCTGTCCCTCCCTCTGGAACAACGGGAATCCTGTCCCTCTGCCCCTCCCTCTGGAACAACGGGAATCCTGTCCCTCTGCCCCTCCCTCTGGAACAGCGGGAATCCTGTCCCTCTGCCCCTCCCTCTGGAACAGGTACAGCACTCTACTGCAGCACAGATCGTAACTCTGCTCACAGAGCAGGTACAGCACAGAGCAGGTACAGCACAGAGCACGGCACTGTTCACAGAGCATGACAGTGGTCACAGAGCAGGTACAGCACAGAGCAGGTACAGCACAGAGCACGGCACTGTTCACAGAGCATGACAGTGGTCACAGAGCAGGTACAGCACAGAGCACGGCACTGTTCACAGAGCATGACAGTGGTCACAGAGCAGGTACAGCATAGAGTACAACACTCTACTACAGAACAGAGCACAACGCTGTTCACAGATAATGTAAAGCACAGAGTACTGCTCTCTGTTCATAGAACAGGTACTGCACAGAGAACGTCACTCTGCTTCAGCACAGAGCGCGTCACTGGTCACAGAGTACAGCACTCACAGCACTGCTCACAGAGCAGATACAGCAAAGAGTACTTTTGACTGCTCAGGTAGAGTGCAGAGTATAGCACTCTGCAACAGCACAGAGAACAACTATATTCACAGGGCACGTACAGCAAAGAGTAGACCACTCTGCTATAGCAGAGAGTACAACACAGTTCACAGAGCAGGTACAGCACAGAGTATAGCACTCTGTTCACAGAGCAGGTACAGCACAGAGTATAGCACTCTGTTCACAGAGCAGGTACAGCACAGAGTATAGCACTCTGTTCACAGAGAACAGCACACAACACTGTTTACAAAACAGGTAAAGCAAAGAGTACAGATCTCTGTTCACAGCACAGACACAACACAGTACAGCTCTCTGTTCACAGCAGACACAACACAGTACAGCTCTCTGTTCACAGCACAGACACAACACAGTACAGCTCTGTTCACAACACAGTACAGCTCTCTGTTCACAGCACAGACACAACACAGTACAGCTCTGTTCACAACACAGTACAGATCTCTGTTCAGAGCACAGACACAACACAGTACAGCTCTGTTCACAACACAGTACAGATCTCTGTTCAGAGCACAGACACAACACAGTACAGCTCTCTGTTCACAACACAGACACAACACAGTACAGCTCTCTGTTCACAGCATAGACACAACACAGTACAGCTCTCTGTTCAGAGCACAGACACAACACAGTACAGCTCTCTGTTCACAGCACAGACACAACACAGTACAGCTCTCTGTTCAGAGCACAGACACAACACAGTACAGCTCTCTGTTCACAGCACAGACACAACACAGTACAGCTCTCTGTTCAGAGCACAGACACAACACAGTACAACTTTCTGTTCACAACACAGCTCTCTGTTCACAGCACAGACACAACACAGTACAGCTCTCTGTTCACAGCACAGACACAACACAGTACAGCTCTCTGTTCAGAGCACAGACACAACACAGTACAACTTTCTGTTCACAACACAGCTCTCTGTTCACAACACAGACACAACACAGTACAGCTCTCTGTTCACAGCACAGACACAACACAGTACAACTCTCTGTTCAGAGCACAGACACAACACAGTACAGCTCTCTGTTCACAGCACAGACACAACACAGTACAGCTCTCTGTTCACAGCACAGACACAACACAGTACAACTCTCTGTTCACAGCACAGACACAACACAGTACAGCTCTCTGTTCACAGCACAGACACAACACAGTACTGCTCTCTATTCACAACACAGCTCTCTGTTCACAACACAGACACAACACAGTACAGCTCTCTGTTCACAGCACAGACACAACACAGTACAACTCTCTGTTCAGAGCACAGACACAACACAGTACAGCTCTCTGTTCACAGCACAGACACAACACAGTACAGCTCTCTGTTCACAGCACAGACACAACACAGTACAGCTCTCTGTTCACAGCACAGACACAACACAGTACAGCTCTCTGTTCACAACACAGACACAACACAGTACAGCTCTGTTCACAGCACAGACACAACACAGTACAACTCTCTGTTCACAGCACAGACACAACACAGACGCTGTGTCTGTTTCTGTCAAGCAGGGCCTGTACAGCCCATGGGAGTTCCGTCTTTCTGTCCGAATGGGAGAGCTTCCCCTCTGAGGAGTGACTCACTCTCCACACCCGCAGTGTGTCTGTCCTCTGTGTGTGTGTGTGTGTGTGTGAGAGAGAAGGTGGGGGGATGGTCTCAGTGTTGCTGGAGTGAGGACGAGAGCGCCCCTCGCAGGCAGGAAGGCACTGCCCTCTCGCCCCTGCTACACCCCCCGCCGCTGTCTCGACTACGGGCACTGTACACCTGTACACTGCACAGCAGTACCTCTGTGTTGTATTCTACTGTACTGTAAAAAAGCATAGTCTGGTTATGCAAAAAAAATGATTCAGCTGCAAAAAAAAAAAAAAAATTAGCTGTGTTAAAGCTACATTCTAGAACGTGTCAGCTGTGTTCTAGAAACATTCAGCCATATTCTAGAACCTGTCGTCTGTGTGTCTCAGAATCGTTCAACCACGCCAGCTGTGTTCCAGAAACATTCGGCCACATCCCAGAAATCTGTCCAGCTGTGTTCCAGAAACATTCGGCCACATCCCAGAAATCTGTCCAGCTGTGTTCCAGAAACATTCGGCCACATCCCAGAAATCTGTCCAGCTCTAATCGAGAGACATTCCAGAAATCTGTCCAGCTCTAATCTAGAAACATTCCAGAAAATCTGGCCAGCTCTAATCTAGAAACATTCGGCAACATTCCAAAAATCTGGCCAGCTCTAACCTAGAAACATTCAGCAAAATTCCAGAAATCTGGCTAGCTCTTATCTAGAATCATTTGGCCACATTCCAGAAATCTGGCCAGCTGTGTTCTAGAAATATTCGGCAACATCCCAGAAATCTGGGCAGCTCTAATCTAGAAACATTCCAGAAATCTAGCCAGCTCTAATCGAGAAACATTTGGCAATATCCCAGAAAATTGTCCAACTGAAGTGTTGAGCTGTTCATAGCAGTCCGGAACTGCCAGCTGTGTTCTAGAACCATCCAGGTCCATTCCAGAATCGGTCAGCTGTGGTCTAGAGTCCAGAATCATTCCTGTGTTGTTCTGAGCGCATTCGGCCACAGTGCCAGCCTGTGCTCTGGAACCCAGCTGGCGTGCTGTGTGGAGCGTGTGGGTGCGAGCGCTGTGTCTGTCTCGAGCTGCGGGGTACACCCCAGGCAGCAGGGGATCCCCCAGACCTCCAGAGAGATGGCCGACGAGGGGTTTATTTATTTTGAATCTTGAGACATTCCATGTACAGAGAGCATGAGTGAGGAGAAGTGGGGTTCGGGGGGGTGCAGACAGTACCCAGGTGGAGGGGAGACTCCAGATCAGACTGAGGCTTCAGTCAGAACAGGCGGAGAGGGATCCCTACAGGCTGATCCCGTGTGGGGTGTCAGAGGGGCGCCTCTGCTCTCTCCTGATGTGGGGCGTCAGAAGGGGGTCACAGACCCTCTGCCTGGGGTGACTCTGAGCTCCAGGTTCCTGCCTCTCCTGATTTCGGGCCGAGCAGACTGTGATCTTACTGTTTGTTCCCACCAGGCTGGAGGTTGTAGAGCTGAGCTCTGATTTTGTTCCACATTAAAAACTGTTTTTAGTAACGAGAGCTGTCTAACGAGTGATCGTCCTGCACAGTCTGAGCTCTGACCACTGTCCTCCACATCCTCCCTCCCTCAGCTCTGCCCCTCGGCCCCACTGCCTCTCTCTCTCTCTCTCAGCTCTGCCCCTCGGCCCCACTGCCTCTCTCTCTCTCTCTCAGCTCTGCCCCTCGGCCCCACTGCCTCTCTCTCTCTCTCTCAGCTCTGCCCCTCGGCCCCACTGCCTCTCTCTCTCTCAGCTCTGCCCCTCGGCCCCACTGCCTCTCTCTCTCTCTCTCAGCTCTGCCCCTCGGCCCCACTGCCTCCCTCTCTCTCTCCCTCAGCTCTGCCCCTCGGCCCCACTGCCTCTCTCTCTCTCTCTCAGCTCTGCCCCTCGGCCCCACTGCCTCTCTCTCTCTCTCAGCTCTGCCCCTCGGCCCCACTGCCTCTCTCCCTCTCCCTCAGCTCTGCCCCTCGGCCCCACTGCCTCCCTCTCTCTCCCTCAGCTCTGCCCCTCGGCCCCACTGCCTCTCTCTCTCTCTCTCTCTCCCTCAGCTCTGCCCCTCGGCCCCACTGCCTCTCTCTCTCTCCCTCAGCTCTGCCCCTCGGCCCCACTGCCTCTCTCTCTCTCTCTCTCTCCCTCAGCTCTGCCCCTCGGCCCCACTGCCTCCCTCTCTCTCAGCTCTGCCCCTCGGCCCCACTGCCTCTCTCTCTCTCTCAGCTCTGCCCCTCGGCCCCACTGCCTCTCTCCCTCTCCCTCAGCTCTGCCCCTCGGCCCCACTGCCTCTCTCTCTCCCTCAGCTCTGCCCCTCGGCCCCACTGCCTCTCTCTCTCTCTCTCAGCTCTGCCCCTCGGCCCCACTGCCTCTCTCTCTCTCTCAGCTCTGCCCCTCGGCCCCACTGCCTCCCTCTCTCTCTCTCAGCTCTGCCCCTCGGCCCCACTGCCTCTCTCTCCCTCAGCTCTGCCCCTCGGCCCCACTGCCTCTCTCTCTCCCTCAGCTCTGCCCCTCGGCCCCACTGCCTCCCTCTCTCTCCCTCAGCTCTGCCCCTCGGCCCCACTGCCTCTCTCTCTCTCCCTCAGCTCTGCCCCTCGGCCCCACTGCCTCTCTCTCTCTCTCTCAGCTCTGCCCCTCGGCCCCACTGCCTCTCTCTCTCTCTCTCAGCTCTGCCCCTCGGCCCCACTGCCTCTCTCTCTCTCTCTCAGCTCTGCCCCTCGGCCCCACTGCCTCTCTCTCTCTCTCTCAGCTCTGCCCCTCGGCCCCACTGCCTCTCTCTCTCTCTCTCAGCTCTGCCCCTCGGCCCCACTGCCTCTCTCTCTCTCTCTCAGCTCTGCCCCTCGGCCCCACTGCCTCCCTCTCTCTCTCTCAGCTCTGCCCCTCGGCCCCACTGCCTCCCTCTCTCTCTCTCAGCTCTGCCCCTCGGCCCCACTGCCTCTCTCTCTCTCTCTCAGCTCTGCCCCTCGGCCCCACTGCCTCTCTCTCTCTCTCTCAGCTCTGCCCCTCGGCCCCACTGCCTCCCTCTCTCTCTCTCAGCTCTGCCCCTCGGCCCCACTGCCTCTCTCTCTCTCCCTCAGCTCTGCCCCTCGGCCCCACTGCCTCTCTCCCTCTCCCTCAGCTCTGCCCCTCGGCCCCACTGCCTCTCTCTCTCCCTCAGCTCTGCCCCTCGGCCCCACTGCCTCTCTCTCTCTCTCTCAGCTCTGCCCCTCGGCCCCACTGCCTCTCTCTCCCTCAGCTCTGCCCCTCGGCCCCACTGCCTCTCTCTCTCCCTCAGCTCTGCCCCTCGGCCCCACTGCCTCTCTCTCTCTCCCTCAGCTCTGCCCCTCGGCCCCACTGCCTCTCTCTCTCTCTCTCAGCTCTGCCCCTCGGCCCCACTGCCTCCCTCTCTCTCCCTCAGCTCTGCCCCTCGGCCCCACTGCCTCTCTCTCTCTCCCTCAGCTCTGCCCCTCGGCCCCACTGCCTCTCTCCCTCTCTCTCAGCTCTGCCCCTCGGCCCCACGGCCTCTCTCTCCCTCAGCTCTGCCCCTCGGCCCCACTGCCTCTCTCCCTCTCTCTCAGCTCTGCCCCTCGGCCCCACTGCCTCTCTCTCTCTCTCTCAGCTCTGCCCCTCGGCCCCACTGCCTCCCTCTCTCTCTCTCAGCTCTGCCCCTCGGCCCCACTGCCTCTCTCTCTCTCAGCTCTGCCCCTCGGCCCCACTGCCTCTCTCTCTCTCTCTCAGCTCTGCCCCTCGGCCCCACTGCCTCTCTCTCTCTCTCCCTCAGCTCTGCCCCTCGGCCCCACTGCCTCCCTCTCTCTCCCTCAGCTCTGCCCCTCGGCCCCACTGCCTCTCTCTCTCTCTCTCAGCTCTGCCCCTCGGCCCCACTGCCTCTCTCTCTCTCTCAGCTCTGCCCCTCGGCCTCTCTCTCTCTCTCTCCCTCAGCTCTGCCCCTCGGCCCCACTGCCTCTCTCTCTCTCTCTCTCAGCTCTGCCCCTCGGCCCCACTGCCTCTCTCTCTCTCTCAGCTCTGCCCCTCGGCCCCACTGCCTCCCTCTCTCTCTCCCTCAGCTCTGCCCCTCGGCCCCACTGCCTCCCTCCCTCTCTCTCAGCTCTGCCCCTCGGCCCCACTGCCTCCCTCTCTCTCTCAGCTCTGCCCCTCGGCCCCACTGCCTCCCTCTCCCTCCCTCAGCTCTGCCCCTCGGCCCCACTGCCTCTCTCTCTCTCTCAGCTCTGCCCCTCGGCCCCACTGCCTCTCTCTCTCTCTCAGCTCTGCCCCTCGGCCCCACTGCCTCTCTCTCTCTCTCTCAGCTCTGCCCCTCGGCCCCACTGCCTCCCTCTCTCTCTCTCAGCTCTGCCCCTCGGCCCCACTGCCTCTCTCTCTCCCTCAGCTCTGCCCCTCGGCCCCACTGCCTCCCTCTCTCTCTCAGCTCTGCCCCTCGGCCCCACTGCCTCTCTCTCTCTCTCAGCTCTGCCCCTCGGCCTCTCTCTCTCTCTCTCCCTCAGCTCTGCCCCTCGGCCCCACTGCCTCCCTCTCTCTCTCAGCTCTGCCCCTCGGCCCCACTGCCTCTCTCTCTCTCTCAGCTCTGCCCCTCGGCCTCTCTCTCTCTCTCTCTCTCAGCTCTGCCCCTCGGCCCCACTGCCTCTCTCTCCCTCAGCTCTGCCCCTCGGCCCCACTGCCTCTCTCTCTCCCTCAGCTCTGCCCCTCGGCCCCACTGCCTCTCTCTCTCTCTCTCTCAGCTCTGCCCCTCGGCCCCACTGCCTCTCTCTCTCTCTCTCAGCTCTGCCCCTCGGCCCCACTGCCTCCCTCTCTCTCTCTCTCTCAGCTCTGCCCCTCGGCCCCACTGCCTCTCTCTCTCTCTCTCAGCTCTGCCCCTCGGCCCCACTGCCTCCCTCTCTCTCCCTCAGCTCTGCCCCTCGGCCCCACTGCCTCCCTCTCTCTCTCTCAGCTCTGCCCCTCGGCCCCACTGCCTCCCTCTCTCTCCCTCAGCTCTGCCCCTCGGCCCCACTGCCTCTCTCTCTCTCTCTCTCTCAGCTCTGCCCCTCGGCCCCACTGCCTCTCTCTCTCTCTCTCAGCTCTGCCCCTCGGCCCCACTGCCTCTCTCTCTCTCAGCTCTGCCCCTCGGCCCCACTGCCTCTCTCTCTCCCTCAGCTCTGCCCCTCGGCCCCACTGCCTCTCTCCCTCTCTCTCAGCTCTGCCCCTCGGCCCCACTGCCTCTCTCTCCCTCAGCTCTGCCCCTCGGCCCCACTGCCTCTCTCTCTCCCTCAGCTCTGCCCCTCGGCCCCACTGCCTCCCTCTCTCTCTCAGCTCTGCCCCTCGGCCCCACTGCCTCTCTCTCTCTCTCCCTCAGCTCTGCCCCTCGGCCCCACTGCCTCCCTCTCTCTCTCTCAGCTCTGCCCCTCGGCCCCACTGCCTCCCTCTCTCTCTCTCAGCTCTGCCCCTCGGCCCCACTGCCTCTCTCTCTCTCTCTCTCAGCTCTGCCCCTCGGCCCCACTGCCTCCCTCCCTCTCTCTCCCTCAGCTCTGCCCCTCGGCCCCACTGCCTCTCTCTCTCTCTCTCAGCTCTGCCCCTCGGCCCCACTGCCTCCCTCTCTCTCCCTCAGCTCTGCCCCTCGGCCCCACTGCCTCTCTCTCTCCCTCAGCTCTGCCCCTCGGCCCCACTGCCTCTCTCTCTCTCTCTCAGCTCTGCCCCTCGGCCCCACTGCCTCTCTCTCTCTCTCTCAGCTCTGCCCCTCGGCCCCACTGCCTCCCTCTCTCTCTCTCCCTCAGCTCTGCCCCTCGGCCCCACTGCCTCCCTCCCTCTCCCTCAGCTCTGCCCCTCGGCCCCACTGCCTCTCTCTCTCTCTCTCAGCTCTGCCCCTCGGCCCCACTGCCTCCCTCTCTCTCTCTCAGCTCTGCCCCTCGGCCCCACTGCCTCCCTCTCTCTCTCTCAGCTCTGCCCCTCGGCCCCACTGCCTCCCTCTCTCTCTCTCAGCTCTGCCCCTCGGCCCCACTGCCTCCCTCTCTCTCTCCCTCAGCTCTGCCCCTCGGCCCCACTGCCTCTCTCTCTCTCTCTCAGCTCTGCCCCTCGGCCCCACTGCCTCCCTCTCTCTCTCCCTCAGCTCTGCCCCTCGGCCCCACTGCCTCCCTCTCTCCCTCAGCTCTGCCCCTCGGCCCCACTGCCTCCCTCTCTCTCCCTCAGCTCTGCCCCTCGGCCCCACTGCCTCTCTCTCTCTCCCTCAGCTCTGCCCCTCGGCCCCACTGCCTCCCTCTCTCTCCCTCAGCTCTGCCCCTCGGCCCCACTGCCTCCCTCTCTCTCCCTCAGCTCTGCCCCTCGGCCCCACTGCCTCCCTCTCTCTCTCAGCTCTGCCCCTCGGCCCCACTGCCTCCCTCCCTCTCCCTCAGCTCTGCCCCTCGGCCCCACTGCCTCCCTCTCTCTCTCTCTCTCAGCTCTGCCCCTCGGCCCCACTGCCTCCCTCTCTCTCTCTCTCAGCTCTGCCCCTCGGCCCCACTGCCTCTCCCTCCCTCCCTCTCTCCCTCTGCTGTATTGTTAAGCCGACCTTGAATGCAGGACAGGATGGAAAATTCCTGCTCTGAAGTTGCAGAAGAACTGCCCTGAGTCTAATAATAGCCCCGGTGCGGCGCGCTGTGGGTCTGGCGCGAGCTGCTTCTGGGCGCGCTGGCCGTCACGCTGCTCGCCGTGCCTGGGGCGAGCAGGAGGAAACAGAATTAATAAATTAATTCATTAACGAGAGGCTGGAGGGCTGACAGGCGTGGGAGTGGAGCCCAGAAACATCTCCGTGTGACGCTGGGACTCACACTGGGGCCATCTGCTCTGTGCCGAGAGCCGCCTGCCTGATCTCACTGTCCTGCTTGTCTGTCTCTCCTTCCCCGGCTGTCAAAGTAATAATCACTCCTGACACTTATATAGCGCCTTTCTGGACACTGCACTCAGAGCTCTTCACAGGTCATGGGGACCCCTCCACCCCCACCAGTGTACAGCCCCCCCTGGATGATGCTCCAGTCCCCTCACACACACCAGCTCTCAGTGGGGAGGAGAGCAGAGTGATGAACCAGTTCAGAGAGGGGGGTTATTAGGAGGCCATGACTGGTAAAGACCAGGGGAATGTGACCAGGACACTGGGGTAACACCCCTACTCTTCTCGAGAGACACCCTGGGATTTTTAATGACCACAGAGAGTCAGGACCTCTGTTTTACATCTCAACCGAAGGACGAGATACAGTATAGTGTCCTATACTGGGGCATTAGGACCCACACAGACCGCAGGGTGAGCGCCCCCTGCTGGCCCCACTAACACCTCTTCCAGCAGCAGCCTCAGCTTTCCCAGGAGTCTCCCGTCCAGGTACTGACCAGGCTCACACCTGCTGAGCTCCAGGGGGCCGTGAGCTGGGAGCTGCAGGGTGACAGAGCTGCTTGCAAAATTCTTCCCATCTGCTACAGCCATCGAGGCAGATGTATGGGTCTGATGGGGGGAGGGGGGGTGGACACTGGAGTCCAGTTCCTCTGCTGAATCACCTGGGCCCTGAACACACTCACACACACACGACTCCTTCACCGCTCTGCAGCGCAGCGCTGCCCTCTGGTGGTGTACCTGGGACACTGCAAGACAAAACTCACACTTCAAGGACAAGCGCTCCTCGTCCTCCATCACCTCTGCTTGAGGCACGCAGTGCTGCTGTGTGACTGCAGGGCTTGAATTGTGCATCTCATCACACACAAGCCTCCGATCCCCATAAACACACCCACTCCACCACACAGAGCCCACAGCCCCACTGTGGAAAAGACTCTGAGAGACAAGGCATTCGGCGTCCAGCTTTTATTGAGACAGGACAGACAGAAATCAGCCTCACAATCTCCGTCAGGGAGAAACAGCCCCCCTCCCTCCTCCCTCCTGCCCACAGCTGTGTTGGAGGACAGAAAGCACAATAAAGCTCTTCTGCTCTCACTTCTCCCCAGAGTGCATCACAGCCAATCAGCACCATCAGGCACCTGTTCAGCTGTGTGTCCGCGTGTGTGTCCGCGTGTGTGTCCGTGTCCAGGTACTCCAGGTCAGTGTGTGTCAGTGTCCCTCAGTGTCCAGGTACTCCAGGTCAGTGTGTGTCAGTGTCCCTCAGTGTCCAGGTACTCCAGGTCAGTGTGTGTGTCAGTGTCCCTCAGTGTCCAGGTACTCCAGGTCAGTGTGTGTCAGTGTCCCTCGGTGTCCAGATACTCCAGGTCAGTGTCCCTCAGTGTCCAGGTACTCCAGGTCAGTGTGTATGTCAGTGTCCCTCAGTGTCCAGGTACTCCAGGTCAGTGTGTATGTCAGTGTCCCTCAGTGTCCAGGTACTCCAGGTCAGTGTGTGTCAGTGTCCCTCAGTGTCCAGGTACTCCAGGTCAGTGTCCCTCAGTGTCCAGGTACTCCAGGTCAGTGTGTGTGTCAGTGTCCCTCAGTGTCCAGGTACTCCAGGTCAGTGTGTGTCAGTGTCCCTCGGTGTCCAGATACTCCAGGTCAGTGTCCCTCAGTGTCCAGGTACTCCAGGTCAGTGTGTGTCAGTGTCCCTCGGTGTCCAGGTACTCCAGGTCAGTGTCCCTCAGTGTCCAGGTACTCCAGGTCAGTGTGTGTCAGTGTCCCTCGGTGTCCAGGTACTCCAGGTCAGTGTGTGTCAGTGTCCCTCAGTGTCCAGGTACTCCAGGTCAGTGTGTGTCAGTGTCCCTCAGTGTCCAGGTACTCCAGGTCAGTGTGTGTCAGTGTCCCTCGGTGTCCAGGTACTCCAGGTCAGTGTCCCTCAGTGTCCAGGTACTCCAGGTCAGTGTGTGTCAGTGTCCCTCAGTGTCCAGGTACTCCAGGTCAGTGTATGTCAGTGTCCCTCAGTGTCCAGGTACTCCAGGTCAGTGTGTATGTCAGTGTCCCTCAGTGTCCAGGTACTCCAGGTCAGTGTGTATGTCAGTGTCCCTCAGTGTCCAGGTACTCCAGGTCAGTGTGTATGTCAGTGTCCCTCAGTGTCCAGGTACTCCAGGTCAGTGTGTATGTCAGTGTCCCTCAGTGTCCAGGTACTCCAGGTCAGTGTCCCTCAGTGTCCAGGTACTCCAGGTCAGTGTGTGTCAGTGTCCCTCAGTGTCCAGGTACTCCAGGTCAGGCTGCCGGAGTCTCTGCTCCATGTTCCTGTTCTTGGCGAATTCCTGCAGCAGCTCCATCACCTCGCTCCGGTACTCCGGGGGGGTCGGCTGGGCCTCTGAGGAGGGAGAGCGGGTCAGAGTCGCACCCGAGAGGTCAAGCAGACGAGAGGCCAGTGGTCAAGCAGACGAGAGGCACAGCTCACCTGTGGCCCAGTGGTAGATGTCCCAGTCATTGCTGGGCTCATTGATGAGCTGGTCGTACTGCTGCAGCTGCACGTCTGTCATGGACTCCAGGTACTGCTTGGCAAACAGACTGAGGGACAGAGACACAGACAGCATGAGACACAGAGACACAGAGACACAGAGACACAGAGACAATCAGCATGAGCACATTAGCATCAGAAGTGCAGCAGGGTGACAGGTGTGTATCAGCAGCAGTACAGCAGGGTGACAGGTGTGTATCAGCAGCAGTGCAGCAGGGTGACAGGTGTGTATCAGCAGCAGTGCAGCAGGGTGACAGGTGTGTATCAGCAGTAGTGCAGCAGGGTGACAGGTGTGTATCAGCAGCAGTGCAGCAGGGTGACAGGTGTGTATCAGCAGCAGTGCAGCAGGGTGACAGGTGTGTATCAGCAGTAGTGCAGCAGGGTGACAGGTGTGTATCAGCAGCAGTACAGCAGGGTGACAGGTGTGTATCAGCAGCAGTGCAGCAGGGTGACAGGTGTGTATCAGCAGCAGTGCAGCAGGGTGACAGGTGTGTATCAGCAGTAGTGCAGCAGGGTGACAGGTGTGTATCAGCAGCAGTACAGCAGTACAGCAGGGTGACAGGTGTGTATCAGCAGTAGTGCAGCAGGGTGACAGGTGTGTATCAGCAGCAGTGCAGCAGGGTGACAGGTGTGTATCAGCAGCAGTACAGCAGGGTGACAGGTGTGTATCAGCAGCAGTACAGCAGGGTGACAGGTGTGTATCACCAGCAGTGCAGCAGGGTGACAGGTGTGTATCAGCAGCAGTACAGCAGGGTGACAGGTGTGTATCAGCAGCAGTGCAGCAGGGTGACAGGTGTGTATCAGCAGCAGTACAGCAGGGTGACAGGTGTGTATCAGCAGCAGTACAGCAGGGTGACAGGTGTGTATCAGCAGCAGTGCAGCAGGGTGACAGGTGTGTATCAGCAGCAGTGCAGCAGGGTGACAGGTGTGTATCAGCAGCAGTACAGCAGGGTGACAGGTGTGTATCAGCAGCAGTACAGCAGGGTGACAGGTGTGTATCAGCAGCAGTGCAGCAGGGTGACAGGTGTGTATCAGCAGCAGTGCAGCAGGGTGACAGGTGTGTATCAGCAGCAGTGCAGCAGGGTGACAGGTGTGTATCAGCAGCAGTACAGCAGGGTGACAGGTGTGTATCAGCAGCAGTGCAGCAGGGTGACAGGTGTGTATCAGCAGCAGTACAGCAGGGTGACAGGTGTGTATCAGCAGCAGTACAGCAGGGTGACAGGTGTGTATCAGCAGCAGTACAGCAGGGTGACAGGTGTGTATCAGCAGTAGTGCAGCAGGGTGACAGGTGTGTATCAGCAGCAGTGCAGCAGGGTGAAAGGTGTGTATCAGCAGCAGTGCAGCAGGGTGACAGGTGTGTATCAGCAGCAGTACAGCAGGGTGACAGGTGTGTATCAGCAGCAGTGCAGCAGTACAGCAGGGTGACAGGTGTGTATCAGCAGCAGTACAGCAGGGTGACAGGTGTGTATCAGCAGCAGTGCAGCAGTGCAGCAGGGTGACAGGTGTGTATCAGCAGCAGTGCAGCAGTGCAGCAGGGTGACAGGTGTGTATCAGCAGCAGTGCAGCAGTACAGCAGGGTGACAGGTGTGTATCAGCAGCAGTGCAGCAGGGTGACAGGTGTGTATCAGCAGCAGTGCAGCAGGGTGACAGGTGTGTATCAGCAGCAGTACAGCAGGGTGACAGGTGTGTATCAGCAGCAGTGCAGCAGTGCAGCAGGGTGACAGGTGTGTATCAGCAGCAGTACAGCAGGGTGACAGGTGTGTATCAGCAGCAGTACAGCAGGGTGACAGGTGTGTATCAGCGGCAGTGCAGCAGGGTGACAGGTGTGTATCACCAGCAGTGCAGCAGGGTGACAGGTGTGTATCAGCAGCAGTGCAGCAGGGTGACAGGTGTGTATCAGCAGCAGTGCAGCAGGGTGACAGGTGTGTATCAGCAGCAGTACAGCAGGGTGACAGGTGTGTATCAGCAGCAGTACAGCAGGGTGACAGGTGTGTATCAGCAGCAGTACAGCAGGGTGACAGGTGTGTATCAGCAGCAGTGCAGCAGGGTGACAGGTGTGTATCACCAGCAGTGCAGCAGGGTGACAGGTGTGTATCAGCAGCAGTACAGCAGGGTGACAGGTGTGTATCAGCAGCAGTACAGCAGGGTGACAGGTGTGTATCAGCAGCAGTACAGCAGGGTGACAGGTGTGTATCAGCAGCAGTGCAGCAGGGTGACAGGTGTGTATCAGCAGCAGTGCAGCAGGGTGACAGGTGTGTATCAGCAGCAGTACAGCAGGGTGACAGGTGTGTATCAGCAGCAGTACAGCAGGGTGACAGGTGTGTATCAGCAGCAGTACAGCAGGGTGACAGGTGTGTATCAGCAGCAGTACAGCAGGGTGACAGGTGTGTATCAGCAGCAGTACAGCAGGGTGACAGGTGTGTATCAGCAGCAGTGCAGCAGGGTGACAGGTGTGTATCAGCAGCAGTGCAGCAGGGTGACAGGTGTGTATCAGCAGCAGTACAGCAGGGTGACAGGTGTGTATCAGCAGCAGTACAGCAGGGTGACAGGTGTGTATCAGCAGCAGTGCAGCAGGGTGACAGGTGTGTATCAGCAGCAGTGCAGCAGGGTGACAGGTGTGTATCAGCAGTAGTGCAGCAGGGTGACAGGTGTGTATCAGCAGCAGTACAGCAGGGTGACAGGTGTGTATCAGCAGCAGTACAGCAGGGTGACAGGTGTGTATCAGCAGCAGTGCAGCAGGGTGACAGGTGTGTATCAGCACTAGTACAGCAGGGTGACAGGTGTGTATCAGCGGCAGTGCAGCAGGGTGACAGGTGTGTATCAGCAGTAGTACAGCAGTACAGCAGGGTGACAGGTGTGTATCAGCAGCAGTGCAGCAGGGTGACAGGTGTGTATCAGCACCAGTACAGCAGGGTGACAGGTGTGTATCAGCAGCAGTACAGCAGGGTGACAGGTGTGTATCACCAGCAGTGCAGCAGGGTGACAGGTGTGTATCAGCAGTAGTGCAGCAGGGTGACAGGTGTGTATCAGCAGCAGTGCAGCAGGGTGACAGGTGTGTATCACCAGCAGTACAGCAGGGTGACAGGTGTGTATCAGCAGCAGTACAGCAGGGTGACAGGTGTGTATCACCAGCAGTACAGCAGGGTGACAGGTGTGTATCAGCAGCAGTACAGCAGGGTGACAGGTGTGTATCAGCAGCAGTACAGCAGGGTGACAGGTGTGTATCAGCAGCAGTGCAGCAGGGTGACAGGTGTGTATCAGCAGCAGTGCAGCAGTACAGCAGGGTGACAGGTGTGTATCAGCAGCAGTACAGCAGGGTGACAGGTGTGTATCAGCAGCAGTGCAGCAGGGTGACAGGTGTGTATCAGCAGCAGTGCAGCAGGGTGACAGGTGTGTATCAGCAGCAGTACAGCAGGGTGACAGGTGTGTATCAGCAGCAGTACAGCAGGGTGACAGGTGTGTATCAGCAGCAGTACAGCAGGGTGACAGGTGTGTATCAGCAGCAGTGCAGCAGGGTGACAGGTGTGTATCAGCAGTAGTGCAGCAGGGTGACAGGTGTGTATCAGCACCAGTACAGCAGGGTGACAGGTGTGTATCAGCAGCAGTACAGCAGGGTGACAGGTGTGTATCAGCAGCAGTGCAGCAGGGTGACAGGTGTGTATCAGCAGCAGTGCAGCAGGGTGACAGGTGTGTATCAGCAGCAGTACAGCAGTACAGCAGGGTGACAGGTGTGTATCAGCAGCAGTGCAGCAGGGTGACAGGTGTGTATCAGCAGCAGTGCAGCAGGGTGACAGGTGTGTATCAGCAGCAGTACAGCAGTACAGCAGGGTGACAGGTGTGTATCAGCAGCAGTGCAGCAGGGTGACAGGTGTGTATCAGCAGCAGTACAGCAGGGTGACAGGTGTGTATCAGCAGCAGTGCAGCAGGGTGACAGGTGTGTATCAGCAGCAGTACAGCAGGGTGACAGGTGTGTATCAGCAGCAGTGCAGCAGGGTGACAGGTGTGTATCAGCAGCAGTACAGCAGGGTGACAGGTGTGTATCAGCAGCAGTACAGCAGGGTGACAGGTGTGTATCAGCAGCAGTGCAGCAGGGTGACAGGTGTGTATCAGCACTAGTACAGCAGGGTGACAGGTGTGTATCAGCAGCAGTGCAGCAGGGTGACAGGTGTGTATCAGCAGCAGTACAGCAGTACAGCAGGGTGACAGGTGTGTATCAGCAGTAGTGCAGCAGGGTGACAGGTGTGTATCAGCAGCAGTACAGCAGGGTGACAGGTATGTATCAGCACCAGTACAGCAGGGTGACAGGTGTGTATCAGCAGCAGTACAGCAGGGTGACAGGTGTGTATCAGCAGCAGTACAGCAGTGCAGCAGGGTGACAGGTGTGTATCAGCAGCAGTACAGCAGGGTGACAGGTGTGTATCAGCAGCAGTACAGCAGGGTGACAGGTGTGTATCAGCAGCAGTGCAGCAGGGTGACAGGTGTGTATCAGCACTAGTACAGCAGGGTGACAGGTGTGTATCAGCAGCAGTGCAGCAGGGTGACAGGTGTGTATCAGCAGCAGTACAGCAGTACAGCAGGGTGACAGGTGTGTATCAGCAGTAGTGCAGCAGGGTGACAGGTGTGTATCAGCAGCAGTACAGCAGGGTGACAGGTATGTATCAGCACCAGTACAGCAGGGTGACAGGTGTGTATCAGCAGCAGTACAGCAGGGTGACAGGTGTGTATCAGCAGCAGTACAGCAGGGTGACAGGTGTGTATCAGCAGCAGTACAGCAGGGTGACAGGTGTGTATCAGCAGTAGTGCAGCAGGGTGACAGGTGTGTATCAGCAGCAGTGCAGCAGGGTGACAGGTGTGTATCAGCAGCAGTACAGCAGGGTGACAGGTGTGTATCAGCAGCAGTACAGCAGGGTGACAGGTGTGTATCACCAGCAGTGCAGCAGGGTGACAGGTGTGTATCACCAGCAGTGCAGCAGGGTGACAGGTGTGTATCAGCAGCAGTGCAGCAGGGTGACAGGTGTGTATCAGCAGCAGTACAGCAGGGTGACAGGTGTGTATCAGCAGCAGTGCAGCAGGGTGACAGGTGTGTATCAGCAGCAGTGCAGCAGGGTGACAGGTGTGTATCAGCAGCAGTACAGCAGTGCAGCAGGGTGACAGGTGTGTATCAGCAGCAGTGCAGCAGGGTGACAGGTGTGTATCAGCAGCAGTACAGCAGGGTGACAGGTGTGTATCAGCAGTAGTGCAGCAGGGTGACAGGTGTGTATCAGCAGCAGTGCAGCAGGGTGACAGGTGTGTATCAGCAGCAGTACAGCAGTACAGCAGGGTGACAGGTGTGTATCAGCAGTAGTGCAGCAGGGTTACAGGTGTGTATCAGCAGTAGTGCAGCAGGGTGACAGGTGTGTATCAGCAGCAGTACAGCAGGGTGGCAGGTGACACTGACCTCAGCAGGATGCAGTTCTCCAGCATGCCTCTCTTCCGGCTCTCGTACAGAAGGCGTCGGCGTTTTGTGCTGATGGGCTCGTCGGGCCGAGACCTCCAGGGTGGGAGGGGCATCTCGATGATGTCACGGGCAGAGTCCTCTGGTGCGTCGCCGCGGTAACCCCTCAGTAAAGCCACTCCAGCTGGTCGCCATGATGTCTGAGAGAGCCGGGAGACCACCTGCACTCATAGCAATGGCAACATCATCAGACCTGCACTGGGCTGTGAGCTGGATTAGTTCTTCACTGGGATTATAATCAGACTCCACTGACACTGACAGAGCAGTCTGAGACTCTCCAGGCTGGACTGACTGGACTGTGAGCTGGATTAGTTATTAACTGGGAGTATAATCAGACTCCACTGACACTGACAGAGCAGTCTGAGACTCTCCAGGCTGGACTGACTGGACTGTGAGCTGGATTAGTTATAAACTGGGATTATAATCAGACTCACACTGACACTGACAGAGCAGTCTGAGACTCTCCAGGCTGGTCTGACTGGACTGTGAGCTGGATTATTTATTAACTGGGAGTATAATCAGACTCCACTGACACTGACAGAGCAGTCGGACACTCTCCAGACTGGACTGACTGGACTGTGAGCTGGATTGGTTATTAACTGGGATTATAATCAGATTCACACTGACACTGACAGAGCAGTCTGAGACTCTCCAGGCTGGACTGGACTGACTGGACTGTGAGCTGGATTAGTTATTAACTGGGATTATAATCAGACTCCACTGACACTGACAGAGCAGTCTGAGACTCTCCAGGCTGGACTGGACTGACTGGACTGTGAGCTGGATTAGTTATTAACTGGGATTATAATCAGACTCCACTGACACTGACAGAGCAGTCTGAGACTCTCCAGGCTGGACTGGACTGACTGGACTGTGAGCTGGATTAGTTATAAACTGGGATTATAATCAGACTCACACTGACACTGACAGAGCAGTCTGAGACTCTCCAGACTGGACTGGACTGACTGGACTGTGAGCTGGATTAGTTATTAACTGGGATTATAATCAGACTCCACTGACACTGACAGAGCAGTCTGAGACTCTCCAGACTGGACTGGACTGACTGGACTGTGAGCTGGATTAGTTATTAACTGGGATTATAATCAGACTCCACTGACACTGACAGAGCAGTCTGAGACTCTCCAGGCTGGACTGGACTGACTGGACAGTGAGCTGGATTAGTTATTAACTGGGATTATAATCAGACTCCACTGACACTGACAGAGCAGTCTGAGACTCTCCAGGCTGGACTGGACTGACTGGACAGTGAGCTGGATTAGTTATTAACTGGGATTATAATCAGACTCCACTGACATTTACAGAGCAGTCTGAGACTCTCCAGGCTGGACTAACTGACTGGACTGTGAGCTGGATTAGTTATTAACTGGGATTATAATCAGACTCACACTGACACTGACAGAGCAGTCTGAGACTCTCCAGGCTGGACTGGACTGACTGGACTGTGAGCTGGATTAGTTATTAACTGGGATTATAATCAGACTCACACTGACACTGACAGAGCAGTCTGACACTCTCCAGGCAGAGAGACACACTCACAGAAAACCACTCAGCCACTCTCAAACTGACAGTGATGTAACTGAGGAAGGTCAGTTTCATAACAAGACACAGCGCCCCCTTCTGGGGGAAGAACCGATAGCAGGTACCGGAATAAACACACCTCCTGGCTGCGGGATGGGAATCAAGCTGATTAAACACCAAGCAACAAACTGCGCGAGGAATGAGATTACGGAGACTACGGTGGGCACAGGGTCGGGTATAAAGTGACAAATAAACTTAAGGAGAACAACAAAAAGGTTGACGCAGTTTGTGATTTACACCACTCCTACCCTGCTTGCTGTCACCGCCGAAAACATCTCTCCACGCCCGTGTCTCTGTCCCTCCGGGTGACACAGCGCCTCCAAGTAACCTCGCTCTTACAGGCGCAAGAACTCCTCACCGAGTACTTCCGCTTCCGGCAGACAGACTCGAGCACTTCCTCCCGGAGCACTTCCACCTTCCACGTCCGGTTCAAAGGTCGATCAACGGTCGCCATGTTGGATAGGTTTTTCTGAGGTACGAAGGTCACACACTGGAAAAAGGAAAATAAAATGCCTCCTTTATTGATTTCAATAAAGTACTTGACTCAGTTTGACATTAAGAACTGCTGTTTAAATTTCTCCAAAGTGGCAGAGGGGGTAAACTGT
This sequence comes from Lepisosteus platostomus, assembly GCF_059453375.1. Lineage (NCBI taxonomy): Eukaryota > Metazoa > Chordata > Actinopteri > Semionotiformes > Lepisosteidae > Lepisosteus > Lepisosteus platostomus. The sequence continues at coordinate 17,260,260 of NC_142628.1, forward strand.
ATGACATAATTAAATCTTTGTACTCACAGAATAGGTGTGGTGTGAAAATTGAAAACAAAAGGAGTTCTTCACCCAAGGCCATAGGGTGAGACAGGGCTGCAGCCTGAGCCCAACACTGCTCAATATCTATATCAACAAAGTAGCAGGAATGTTGGAACAGTCTGCAGCCCATGGTCTCACACTACATGACACAGAAATCAAGTTCCTGCTCTATGCAGGTGACCTGGTCCTGCTGTCGCCCACAGAACAGGGGCTGCAGCAGAACCTGGCACTGCTGGAGCAGTACTGTCAGACCTGGGCACTGCCAGCCCATCTGGACCCAGAACAGGGGCTGCAGCAGAGCCTGGCACTGCTGGAGCAGTACTGTCAGACCTGGGCACTGCCAGTCAATCTGGACAAGACCAGAGTTATGGTTTTCCAGAAGAAAGCCAGACCTCAGGGAAACAGGTACAAATTCACACTGAACAACAACACATTGGAGCACACATCCAGCTACACATATCTCGGTCTCACCATCAGCTCTTCTGGGAGTTTTGACCTGGCAGTGAAGGCACTGAGAGAGAAGGCACTCAGGGCTTTCTACACAATAAGAAGGTGGCTCTTCAACATCAACCCACCAACAAGAATCCGGCTCCAAATGTTTGAAAGTGTAATCCAACCCATTGCCCTATACGGCAGTGAAGTGTGGGGTCCCCTCACAGACCAGGAGTACACTCAATGGGACAAACATCCCACAGAAACTCTGCACATGGAGATCTGTAGAAACATCCTCCGTGTGCAGAGAAAAACTCTTAACAATGGGTGCAGGCCCGAATTAGGCCGATACCCACTATTGATAAATATACAGAAACGATTATTAAATTATTGGCACCTAAAAAACAGCAACCAAAATTCCTACCACCACAAAGCCCTGCCGAGCCAAGAGCTGAGCCCAAAACAGAGCCCCCTGAGCCAGCTGGTCCTGAGGCTCACTGACCTGAGCCACACCGACACTAACCAGCATCAGGACAGCACTGCTAAAGCAACACAACTCAGACTCAACCACATCACAGCACAGATCAAATATCTCACACACTGGGACACACACACAAACACAACATAAACTGGAATGCTACAGAACCCTAAACAGACAATACACACTAGCCGAATATTTGACCAAGATAAGAAATAACAAACAGAAACAGACCCTGAAGAAGTACAGGCTCAGTGACCACAGCCTGGCCATAGAAACTGGATGACACAGGCAGACCTGGCTGCCCAGAGAGGACAGGCTGTTCTCCCACTGCCAGCGGGGAGAAATAGAGACAGAGGTGCACTTCCTACTGCACTGTGACAGATACTCTGGGATTAGAGAAACATTCTTTCCTAAATTCAGAAATCTAATCCCAGAATTCCCACACCTGCCAGAATCACAACGGGTCCCAATCCTACTGGGAGAGGGAGGAGGGAACTCAGTTGAACTGGCAGCCCAGTATGTGATCTCCTGTCCCAGCCTGAGGAACAGTGAGCCTGTCTCTCAATAATAATAATACAGTGTGTGATCTCCTGTCCCAGCCTGAGGAACAGTGAGCCTGTCTCTCAATAATAATAATACAGTGTGTGATCTCCTGTCCCAGCCCGAGGAACAGACAGTGAGCCTGTCTCTCAATAATAATAATACAGTGTGTGATCTCCTGTCCCAGCCTGAGGAACAGACAGTGAGCCTGTCTCTTAATAATAATAATAATAATAATAATAATAATAATAATAATAATAATAATAATAATAATAATAATAATAATAATACCGTGTGAATTACATTAAAAATTATATAATGCTCCGTGTGTTTGTATGTAAATGTATTATGATGTGTCTGTATTGTAAATGTTTGTAGATGTTGATTTAATTGTAAATGCTTCGGTAGCACTGAAATTCATTGGTCCTGCCAATAAATCTTCCTGAATTGAATGTAGAGGAGAATGAGTAAATTATTGTAAATATGAAGATGATGAACATGGAAAAAATGTTCGTTAGTATGCAAGCGCTGAGTCCTTGTGCTTGTGCGCGCCTTTCAGACAAGGTGCTGAGCTGAGCTGCGATCCTTCGGACTCTCATCATCTTCGTCAGACGCCTTCAGACGTCGGAACCTCTATGGCGGAGGGTGGCGTTTCTCTCCGGAGCGTCCAAAACGCTGCCACCAGCTGGAGGTGCTTCCGGGTCTGCCTGTGTATGCGGGAGAGGAGTGAGGAAGGAGGGAGAGGTTGAAATATAGGGAGAACCTAGCGGCGGCGGCATCTGTCTTAGAAAAAGCGAGGAATAGTGCAGAGCCGACTGTAGAAGAAACAGTATCGTGACACATTCTAGTGTTTTTGTGGGTGCAGAAGGGTGACCCACGCAGCCGGTCGGCCATAGTGGTAACACACGCGGCGCCAGCAGCTGACCAGCCGGCGGCGAGTGCGGACAGGAGCTCACAGGCGGCGAGCCTGCGGGGGCAGCGCCGCGCCGAGATATCAAGGCCGAGGATGGCGACCGAGGGAGCGGAGCTGATCGACATCTACTCCGAGGATGAGTTCAACCAGAACAGCGCAGAGGTGAGGGGCGAGAGCCGTAGGGAGACGCGGAACGTGGAAACTGCAGGGAACTAAACCAGACTCCCAGTGCACAGCGCTGTGATCCAGTCCGGGATCTGACACTCCAGTGCACAGCGCTGTGATCCAGTCCGGGATCTGACACTCCAGTGCACAGCAGTGTAATCCAGTCCGGGCTGTGATACTCCCAGTGCACAGCGTTGTGATCCAGTCCGGGCTGTGATACTCCCAGTGCACAACGTTGTGATCCAATCCGGGCTGTGAGATTCTCGGCGCACAGCGCTGTGATACAGTTTGGGATCTGACACTCCAGTGCACAGCAGTGTGATCCAGTCCGGGATCTGACACTCCAGTGCACAGCAGTGTGATCCAGTCCAGGATCTGACACTCTAGTGCACAATGCTGTGATCTAGTCCGGGATCTGACACTCTAGTGCACAGCGCTGTGATCCAGACTGGGATCTGACACTCTAGTGCACAGCGCTGTGATCCAGTCTGGGATCTGACACTCCAGTGCTCAGCGCTGTGCTCCAGTCCGGGATCTTACACTCCAGTGCACAGCAGTGTGATCCAGTCCGGGATCTGACATTCCAGTGCACATTGCTGTGATCCAGTCTGGGATCTGACACTCCAGTGCACAGCAGTGTGATCCAGTCCGGGATCTGACACTCTAGTGCACAGTGCTGTGATCCAGTCTGGGATCTGACACTCCAGTGCACAGTGCTGTGATCCAGTCCGGGATGTGACACTGTAGTACACAGCTCTGTGATCCAGTCCGGGATGTGACACTCTAGTGCACAGTGCTGTGATCCAGTCCAGGATGTGACACTGTAGTACACAGCTCTGTGATCCAGTCCGGGATGTGACACTCTAGTGCACAATGCTGTGATCTAGTCTAGGATCTGACACTCTAGTGCACAACGCTGTGATCTAGTCCAGGATCTGACACTCTTGTGCACAGCGCTGTGCTCCAGTCTGGGATCTGACACTCCAGTGCACAGCATTGTGATCCAGTCCAGGCTGTGAGACTCCAGTGCACAGTGGTGTGATCCAGTCCGGGCTGTGAGACTCCCAGCGCACAGTAGTGTGATCCAGTCCGGGCTGTGAGATACCAGTGCACAGTGGTGTGATCCAGTCCGGGCTGTCGGACACCAGTGCACACTGGTGTGATCCAGTCTGGGATCTGACACTCCAGTACACAGCACTGTGATCCAGTCTGGGCTGTCGGACTCCGGTGCGCAGCACTGTTATCCAGTCTGGGATCTGACACTCCAGTGCACAGTGGTGTGATCCAGTCTGGGCTGTGAGACTCCAGTGTACAGTGCTGTGATCCAGTCCGGGCTGTGAGACTCCCGGTGCACAGCAGTGTGATCCAGTCCGGGCTGTCGGACTCCAGTGCACAGTGGTGTGATCCAGTCCGGGCTGTGAGACTTCAGTGCACAGTTCTGTGACCCAGTCTGGGCTGTGAGACTCCAGTGCACAGCTCTGTGACCCAGTCTGGGTTGTGAGACTCCAGTGCACAGCGCTTTGATCCAGTCTGGGATCTGACGCTCCAGTGCACAGCAGTGTGATCCAGTCCCAGATCTGACGCTCCAGTGCACAGCAGTGTGATCCAGTCCGGGATCTGACGCTCCAGTGCACAGCAGTGTGATCCAGTCTGGAATCTGACACTACAGTGCACAGTGCTGTGATCCAGTCTGGGATCTGAAACTCCAGTGCACAGCAGTGTGATCCAGTCCGGGATCTGACACTCCAGTGCACAGCGCTGTGATCCAGTCTGGGATCTGACACTCCAGTGCTCAGCGCTGTGCTCCAGTCCGGGATCTGACAATCTAGTAAACAGCGGTGTGATCCAGTCCGGGCTGTGATACTCCCGGTGCACACCAGTGTGATCCAGTCCAGGCTGTGAGACTGCAGTGCACACTGGTGTGATCCAGTCCAGGCTGTGAGACTCCAGTGCACACTGGTGTGATCCAGTCCGGGCTGTTGGACACCAGTGCAAACTGGTGTGGTCCAGTCTGGGATCTGACACTCCAGTGCACAGCATTGTGATCCAGTCCAGGCTGTGAGACTCCAGTGCACAGTGGTGTGATCCAGTCTGGGCTGTGAGACTCCAGTGTACAGAGGTGTGATCCAGTCTGGGCTGTGAGACTCCCAGCGCACAGCAGTGTGATCCAGTCTGGGCTGTGAGACTCCCAGCGCACAGCAGTGTGATCCAGTCTGGGCTGTGAGATTCCTGGCGCACAGCAGTGTGATCCAGTCTGGGCTGTCGGACTCCCGTGCACAGTGCTGTGATCCAGTCTGGGATCTGAGACTCCAGTGCACAGCAGTGTGCTCCAGTCTGGGATCTGACGCTCCAGTGCACAGCAGTGTGATCCAATCTGGAATCTGACACTCCAGTGCACAGCAGTGTAATGCAGTCCGGGATGTGACACTGTAGTACACAGCTCTGTGATCCAGTCCGGGATCTGACACTGCAGTGCACAGCAGTGTGATCCAGTCTGGGATCTGACACTCCAGTGCACAGCAGTGTGATCCAGTCTGGGATCTGACACTCCAGTGCACAGCAGTGTGATCCAATCTGGAATCTGACGCTCCAGTGCACAGCAGTGTGATCCAGTTTGGGATCTGACACTCCAGTGCACAGCAGTGTGATCCAGTCTGGGCTGTGAGACTCAGTGCACAGCTCTGTGATCCAGTCCAGGTTGTGAGACTCCCGGCGCACAGCAGTGTGATCCAGTTTGGGATCTGACACTCCGGTGCACAGCAATGTGATCCAGTCCGGGCTGTTGGACTCCTGTGCACAGCGCTGTGATCCAGTCTGGGATCTGACACTCCTGTGCTCAGCAGTGTGGTCCAGTCTGGGATCTGACACTCCAGTGCACAGCTCTGTGATCCAGTCTGGGCTGTGAGACTCCAGTGCACAGCAGTGGGATCCAGTCCTTATAGTTCAAACACAGCCCGAAATCTTAACCTCCTGGAGGTGGCTGATTTATCTCCATCTGATCCACCTGGAGTTGATCAGACTGCTATGCAATGGGTGTCTGACTGGACTGTGAGCTGGATTAGTTATTAACTGGGATTATAATCAGACTCCACTGACACTGACAGAGCAGTCTGACACTCTCCAGGCTGGACTGACTGGACTGTGAGCTGGATTAGTTATTAACTGGGATTATAATCAGACTCCACTGACACTGACAGAGCAGTCTGACACTCTCCAGGCTGGACTGACTGGAGTGTGAACTGGATTAGTTATTAACTGGGATTATAATCAGACTCCACTGACACTGACAGAGCAGTCTGAGACTCTCCAGGCTGGACTGGACTGACTGGACTGTGAGCTGGATTAGTTATAAACTGGGATTATAATCAGACTCACACTGACACTGACAGAGCAGTCTGAGACTCTCCAGGCTGGACTGGACTGACTGTACTGTGAGCTGGATTAGTTATAAACTGGGATTATAATCAGACTCGCACTGACACTGACAGAGCAGTCTGAGACTCTCCAGGCTGGACTAACTGGACTGTGAGCTGGATTAGTTATTAACTGGGATTATAATCAGACTCCACTGACACTGACAGAGCTAGGCTGGTCTGACTGGACTGTGAGCTGGATTAGTTATTAACTGGGGTTATAATCAGACTCACACTGACACTGACAGAGCAGTCTGAGACTCTCCAGGCTGGAGTGACTGGACTGTGAGCTGGATTAGTTATAAACTGGGATTATAATCAGACTCATACTGACACTGACAGAGCAGTCTGAGACTCTCCAGACTGGACTGGACTGACTGGACTGTGAGCTGGATTAGTTATTAACTGGGATTATAATCAGACTCCACTGACACTGACAGAGCAGTCTGACACTCTCCAGGCTGGACTGACTGGACTGTGAGCTGGATTAGTTATTAACTGGGATTATAATCAGACTCCACTGACACTGACAGAGCAGTCTGACACTCTCCAGGCTGGACTGACTGGAGTGTGAACTGGATTAGTTATTAACTGGGATTATAATCAGACTCCACTGACACTGACAGAGCAGTCTGAGACTCTCCAGGCTGGACTGGACTGACTGGACTGTGAGCTGGATTAGTTATAAACTGGGATTATAATCAGACTCACACTGACACTGACAGAGCAGTCTGAGACTCTCCAGGCTGGACTGGACTGACTGTACTGTGAGCTGGATTAGTTATAAACTGGGATTATAATCAGACTCACACTGACACTGACAGAGCAGTCTGACACTCTCCAGGCTGGACTAACTGGACTGTGAGCTGGATTAGTTATTAACTGGGATTATAATCAGACTCCACTGACACTGACAGAGCTAGGCTGGTCTGACTGGACTGTGAGCTGGATTAGTTATTAACTGGGGTTATAATCAGACTCACACTGACACTGACAGAGCAGTCTGAGACTCTCCAGGCTGGAGTGACTGGACTGTGAGCTGGATTAGTTATAAACTGGGATTATAATCAGACTCATACTGACACTGACAGAGCAGTCTGAGACTCTCCAGACTGGACTGGACTGACTGGACTGTGAGCTGGATTAGTTATTAACTGGGATTATAATCAGACTCCACTGACACTGACAGAGCAGTCTGAGACACTGCTTGGTTGTAATTATAATCTAACTCGCAGTCTGGGACTCTAAATTGCTCCTTCTTTCTCCTCCATCTTTCTCTGCCTTCATCCCCCTCGTCCTTGTCTGTGTCTCCCAGGAGGTGGAGTTTACAGGGAGGGAGGAGCCATCTGATCTCTATGACGACGTGCTGACTGGCACAGTGGCCCGTGATAGGCCACTGGGAGAGGGGGAGGCCCCTCCCCCTGGTAAGGGCCCGCCCCCGAAGGCGGAGAACAAGCCGGCGATCCTGTACACGTACAGCGGGGGGCGGAGCAAGAGGCTGGCCGTGTACGTGGGCAACTTCTCCTGGGTAAGAGCCGCGCCCTGCTGCCCCTGCTGCCCCAGCCTGCGCTGTAACCCGCACCAACACTGCCTCTCTGTCACTCAGTGGACCACTGACCGGGACCTGATGGACGCTGCCCTGGCGATCGGAGTGAAGGACATCCAGGAGATCAAGTTCGCCGAGAACCGGGCCAACGGCCAGTCCAAAGGGTGAGTCTGCCTTCCGCCCTGCCTGCGTCCCCTAACACATGTCCTCTCGCCCCCCTCGCTCACCCCTCTGCCCCCTCACTCTGCCCCTCCTCACCCCTCTGCCCCTCCCTCACCCCTCTGCCCCCTCACTCTGCCCCTCCCTCACCGCTCTGCCCCCTCACTCTGCCCCCTCCCTCACCCCTCTGCCCCCTCACTCTGCCCCCTCCCTCACCCCTCTGCCCCCTCACTCTGCCCCCTCGCTCACCCCTCTGCCCCCTCACTCTGCCCCTCCCTCACCCCTCTGCCCCCCCTCACTCTGCCCCCTCCCTCACCCCTCTGCCCCCTCACTCTGCCCCCTCACTCTGCCTCCTCGCTCACCCCTCGCCCCCCTCCCTCACCCCTCTGCCCCCCCTCACTCTGCCCCCTCGCTCACCCCTCTGCCCCCTCACTCTGCCTCCTCGCTCACCCCTCTGCCCCCTCACTCTGCCCCCCCTCACCCCTCTGCCCCCTCACTCTGCCCCTCCCTCACCCCTCTGCCCCCCCTCACTCTGCCCCCTCCCTCACCCCTCGCCCCCCTCCCTCACCCCTCTGCCCCCTCACTCTGCCCCCTCCCTCACCCCTCTGCCCCCTCACTCTGCCCCTCCCTCACCGCTCTGCCCCCCCTCACTCTGCCCCCTCCCTCACCCCTCTGCCCCCTCACTCTGCCCCCTCCCTCACTCTGCCCCCTCACTCTGCCCCCTCCCTCACCCCTCTGCCCCCCCTCACTCTGCCCCCTCGCTCACCCCTCTGCCCCCTCACTCTGCCCCTCCCTCACCCCTCTGCCCCCTCACTCTGCCCCCTCGCTCACCCCTCTGCCCCCTCACTCTGCCTCCTCGCTCACCCCTCTGCCCCCCCTCACTCTGCCCCCTCCCTCACCCCTCGCCCCCCTCCCTCACCCCTCTGCCCCCTCACTCTGCCCCCTCCCTCACCCCTCTGCCCCCTCACTCTGCCCCCCCTCACTCTGCCCCCCCTCACTCTGCCCCCCCTCACTCTGCCTCCTCGCTCACCCCTCTGCCCCCTCACTCTGCCCCCTCCCTCACCCCTCTGCCCCCTCACTCTGCCCCCTCCCTCACTCTGCCCCCTCACTCTGCCCCCTCCCTCACCCCTCTGCCCCCCCTCACTCTGCCCCTCCCTCACCCCTCTGCCCCCCCTCACTCTGCCCCCTCCCTCACCCCTCGCCCCCCTCCCTCACCCCTCTGCCCCCTCACTCTGCCCCCTCCCTCACCCCTCTGCCCCCCCTCACTCTGCCTCCTCGCTCACCCCTCTGCCCCCTCACTCTGCCCCCTCCCTCACTCTGCCCCCTCACTCTGCCCCCTCCCTCACCCCTCTGCCCCCCCTCACTCTGCCCCCTCGCTCACCCCTCTGCCCCCTCACTCTGCCCCTCCCTCACCCCTCTGCCCCCTCACTCTGCCCCCTCGCTCACCCCTCTGCCCCCTCACTCTGCCCCTCCCTCACCGCTCTGCCCCCCCTCACTCTGCCCCTCCCTCACCCCTCTGCCCCCCCTCACTCTGCCCCCTCACTCTGCCCCCTCCCTCACTCTGCCCCCTCACTCTGCCCCCTCCCTCACTCTGCCCCCTCACTCTGCCCCCTCCCTCACCCCTCTGCCCCCCCTCACTCTGCCCCTCCCTCACCCCTCTGCCCCCCCTCACTCTGCCCCCCCTCACTCTGCCCCTCCCTCACCCCTCTGCCCCCCCTCACTCTGCCCCTCCCTCACCCCTCGCCCCCCTCCCTCACCCCTCTGCCCCCCCTCACTCTGCCCCCTCGCTCACCCCTCTGCCCCCTCACTCTGCCCCTCCCTCACCCCTCTGCCCCCTCACTCTGCCCCCTCCCTCACTCTGCCCCCTCGCTCACCCCTCTGCCCCCTCGCTCACCCCTCTGCCCCCTCACTCTGCCCTCTGCCCCCTCGCTCACCCCTCTGCCCCCCCTCACTCTGCCCCTCCCTCACCCCTCTGCCCCCCCTCACTCTGCCCCCTCCCTCACCCCTCTGCCCCCTCACTCTGCCCCCTCGCTCACCCCTCTGCCCCCTCACTCTGCCCCCTCCCTCACCCCTCTGCCCCCCCCCACTCTGCCCCTCCCTCACCCCTCTGCCCCCTCACTCTGCCCCCTCGCTCACCCCTCTGCCCCCTCACTCTGCCCCTCCCTCACCACTCTGCCCCCTCACTCTGCCCCCTCCCTCACTCTGCCCCCCACCTCACTCTGCCCCCCCTCACCCCTCTGCCCCCCCTCACTCTGCCCCCTCCCTCACTCTGCCCCCTCGCTCACCCCTCTGCCCCCTCACTCTGCCCTCTGCCCCCTCCCTCACCCCTCTGCCCCCCCTCACTCTGCCCCCTCCCTCACCCCTCTGCCCCCCCCCACTCTGCCCCTCCCTCACTCTGCCCCCTCGCTCACCCCTCTGCCCCCTCACTCTGCCCCCTCCCTCACCCCTCTGCCCCCTCACTCTGCCTCCTCGCTCACCCCTCTGCCCCCTCACTCTGCCCCCTCCCCCCCCCCTCTGCCCCCCCTCACTCTGCCCCCTCCCTCACCCCTCTGCCCCCTCACTCTGCCCCCTCCCCCCCCCCTCTGCCCCCCCTCACTCTGCCCCCTCCCTCACCCCTCTGCCCCCCCCTCACTCTGCCCCCCCTCACCCCTCTGCCCCCCCTCACTCTGCCCCCTCCCTCACCCCTCTGCCCCCCCTCACTCTGCCCCCTCGCTCACCCCTCTGCCCTCCCCTCCCTCACCCCTCTGCCCCCCCTCACTCTGCCCCCCCTCACTCTGCCCCCCCTCACTCTGCCCCCCCTCACCCCTCTGCCCCCCCTCACTCTGCCCCCTCACTCTGCCCCCTCCCTCACCCCTCTGCCCCCCCTCACTCTGCCCCTCCCTCACCCCTCTGCCCCCCCTCACTCTGCCCCCCCTCACTCTGCCCCCCCTCACTCTGCCCCTCCCTCACCCCTCTGCCCCCCCTCACTCTGCCCCCTCGCTCACCCCTCTGCCCTCCCCTCCCTCACCCCTCTGCCCCCCCTCACTCTGCCCCCCCTCACTCTGCCCCCCCTCACTCTGCCCCCTGTCCCTGCAGCTATGCGGAGATGGTGGTGTCGTCGGAGAGCTCGCTCCAGAGGCTGCTGGAGTCCCTGCCTCAGTGCGAGGTGAACGGCGAGCGAGTGGACTGCCGCTTCGCCACGAGGCAGAACTTCTCTCTGTTCGAGACGCAGGCCAAGAGACGTGAGTGACCGCCTGGCCCGCTGGCCCGCTGACCGTGGTCTGACTGACCCGCTTGCTGGACCTTGCTGGACTGACCTGCTACTCCCGGGCTGTGGTCTGACTGACCTGCTGCCCCCGGGCTGTGGTCTGGCTGACCTGCTGGACTGAACTGCTGCCCCTGGGTTGTGGTCTGGCTGACCTGCTGGACTGACCTGCTGCCCCGGGCTGTGGTCTGGCTGACCTGCTGGACTGACCTGCTGCCCCGGGCTGTGGTCTGGCTGACCTGCTGCCCCGGGCTGTGGTCTGGCTTACCTGCTGCCCCCGGGCTGTGGTCTGACTGAACTGCTGCCCCTGGGTTGTGGTCTGGCTGACCTGCTGGACTGACCTGCTGCCCCGGGCTGTGGTCTGGCTGACCTGCTGGACTGACCTGCTGCCCCCGGGCTGTGGTCTGACTGACCTGCTGCCCCCGGGCTGTGGTCTGGCTGACCTGCTGGACTGACCTGCTGCCCCAGGCTGTGGTCTGGCTGACCTGCTGGACTGACCTGCTGCCCTGGGCTGTGGTCTGGCTGACCTGCTGGACTGACCTGCTGCCCCGGGCTGTGGTCTGGCTGACCTGCTGGACTGACCTGCTGCCCCAGGCTGTGGTCTGACTGACCTGCTGGACTGACCTGCTGCCCCTGGGTTGTGGTCTGGCTGACCTGCTGGACTGACCTGCTGCCCCGGGCTGTGGTCTGGCTGACCTGCTGGACTGACCTGCTGCCCCGGGCTGTGGTCTGGCTGACCTGCTGCCCCCGGGCTGTGGTCTGGCTGACCTGCTGCCCCCGGGCTGTGGTCTGGCTGACCTGCTGCCCCGGGCTGTGGTCTGGCTGACCTGCTGGACTGACCTGCTGCCCCGGGCTGTGGTCTGGCTGACCTGCTGGACTGACCTGCTGCCCCAGGCTGTGGTCTGACTGAACTGCTGCCCCTGGGTTGTGGTCTGGCTGACCTGCTGGACTGACCTGCTGCCCCGGGCTGTGGTCTGGCTGACCTGCTGGACTGACCTGCTGTCCCGGGCTGTGGTCTGACAGACGTGCTGCCCCGGGCTGTGGTCTGACTGACCTGCTGGACTGACCTGCTGCCCCTGGGTTGTGGTCTGGCTGACCTGCTGGACTGACCTGCTGCCCCGGGCTGTGGTCTGGCTGACCTGCTGGACTGACCTGCTGCCCCGGGCTGTGGTCTGGCTGACCTGCTGCCCTGGGCTGTGGTCTGGCTGACCTGCTGCCCCGGGCTGTGGTCTGGCTGACCTGCTCTCTGCTCTCTGTGTCTCAGGCGTCCCTCAGCGCTCTCAGCCTCGGGATTCTCTGGATTTTGGAGACTCCCGCCCCCCTGGCTCGTCCCCTGACCATCACCCCCACCCACCCCCCCATCCCCACCCCCACCCCCCCTCAGACAAGCCCTCCTCTCTCCCCCCGCCGTTCTACAGCCGCCCCCCTCCCTTTGCGGGAGACCTGCCCCGCCCCTTCCACCCCCCACCCGGCCTGCCCCCCCCTCCCCCGCCCATGCCACCCCTCCCTCACCTGTACCACCCTCCCCCTCCTCACCTGCCCAGCCAGGCTGCGCCCACCATGCACCTCAACCCTGCCTTCTTCCCGCCCACACCTGACGGCTACAGCCAACCAGCGCACAGCAACACAGCCTATACCAGACACAGGTGAGTGTGACACACACGCGCACACACACACAGGTGAGTGTGACACACACGCGCACACACACACAGGTGAGTGTGACACACACGCGCACACACACACAGGTGAGTGTGACACACACACGCACACACACAGGTGAGTGTGACACACACGCGCACACACACAGGTGAGTGTGACACACACGCGCACACACACAGGTGAGTGTGACACACACGTGCACACACACACACAGGTGAGTGTGACACACACGTGCACACACACACAGGTGAGTGTGACACACACGTGCACACACACACAGGTGAGTGTGAAACAAGCACACACACAGGTGAGTGTGACACACACGCGCACACACACACAGGTGAGTGTGACACACACACGCACACACACAGGTGAGTGTGACACACACACGCACACACACAGGTGAGTGTGACACACACGCACACACACACAGGTGAGTGTGAAACAAGCACACACACACACAGGTGAGTGTGACACACACGTGCACACACACACAGGTGAGTGTGACACACACGTGCACACACACACAGGTGAGTGTGAAACAAGCACACACACACACAGGTGAGTGTGACACACACGCGCACACACACACAGGTGAGTGTGAAACAAGCACACACACAGGTGTGAAACAAGCACACACACAGGTGAGTGTGAAACAAGCACACACACAGGTGAGTGTGAAACAAGCACACACACAGGTGAGTGTGAAACAAGCACACACACAGGTGAGTGTGAAACAAGCACACACAGGTGAGTGTGACACACGCACACACACAGAGGTGAGTGTGACACACGCACACACACAGAGGTGAGTGTGACACACGCACACACACAGAGGTGAGTGTGACACACGCACACACACAGAGGTGAGTGTGACACACGCACACACACACACACAGGTGAGTGTGAAACAAGCACACACACAGGTGAGTGTGACACACACACGCACACACAGGTGAGTGTGAAACAAGCACACACACAGGTGTGACACACACACAGGTGAGTGTGAAACAAGCACACACACAGGTGTGACACACACACAGGTGAGTGTGAAACAAGCACACACACAGGTGTGACACACACGCACACACACACACACAGGTGAGTGTGAAACAAGCACACAGGTGTGACACACACGCACACACACACGCACACAGGTGAGCGTGAGAGACACAGATTAGGGGGAGGGGGTGGGTCTGGGTTGGGGGGTGAGAGGGGGTGGTCTTTGGGTCGCTTGTGCTCTTGTGTGGCTCGGTCATCCTGCACGAGGTCATGTCCACTGTGTCCTGCTGTCTCTGCAGGGAGGGGGACGCCCCCACAGCCCCCCTGACAGACACGGAGGTCGAGGAGCTCTTGAACAGGAACCGAGCGATCGCCAGCAGCGCCATGGCCAAGGCTGTGTCCGGCGCCAGCTCCGGTGAGAGGACTGGACACTGGACTGGACTGGACCCCACACTGGACTGAGACTGGACACTGGACCCCACACCGGACTGAGACTGGACCCCACACCGGACTGAGACTGGACCCCACACCGGACTGAGACTGGACCCCACACCGGACTGAGACTGGACACCGCACAGGAATTAGACTGGACACTGGACTGACACTGGACCCCACACTGGACTGAGACTGGACCCCACACTGGACTGAGACTGGATACTGGACACTGGACCCCACACAGGACTGAGACTGGACACCGCACAGGACTGAGACTGGACACTGGACACCGCACAGGACTGAGACTGGACACTGGAAACTGTACAGGACTGAGACTGGACACTGGACTGAGACTGGACACCGCACTGGACTGAGACTGGACACTGGACACCACATTGGACTGAGACTTGACACTGGACACTGCACAGGACTGAGACTGGGCACTTCACAGGACTGAGACTGGAAACCACATTGGACTGAGACTGGACACTGGACACCGCATAGTACTGAGACTGGACACCACACAGGACTGAGACTGGACACTGGAAACTGCACAGGACTGAGACTGGACACTGTACGCTGTACACTCCATTGGACTGAGACTGGACACTGGACATTCCACTGGACTGAGACTGGACACTGCACAGGACTAAGACTGGACACTGGACCCCACACAGGACTGAGACTGGACACTGGACACCGCACAGGACTAAGACTGGACACTGAACACCACACAGGACTGAGACTGGACACTGGAAACTGTACAGGACTGAGACTGGACACTGGACTGAGACTGGACACTGTACGCTGTACACTGCATTGGACTGAGACTGGACACAACGCACAGGACTGAGACTGGACACTGGACACCGCACAGGACTAAGACTGGACACTGAACACCACACAGGACTGAGACTGGACACTGGAAACTGTACAGGACTGAGACTGGACACTGGACTGAGACTGGACACTACGCTGTACACTGCATTGGACTGAGACTGGACACAACGCACAGGACTGAGACTGGACACTGGACACTGCACCTAAGACTGGGCACTATACCAGGCTCTGGACACTAACCACCCTGCCCTGTCCCAGGTGACTTCCCCGTTGCCATAGAGACGCTGCTGACGGCGATCGCGGTAATCAAGCAGTCGCGCGTGTGCAGCGATGAGCGCTGTCGGGCGCTGGTGACCTCGCTGAAGGACTGTCTGTACTCCATCGAGACCCGGTCCTACGGCTCACGGTGAGACAGCGTCACTCCAGAGAGAGAGAGTGAGACACTGTGGCTCAGGAGTACAGGAGTGAGAGGGTGAGACAGTGTGACTCAAGAGCACAGGACTGAGAGGGTGAGACAGTGTGACTCAGGAGCACCGTAGTGAGAGGGTGAGACAGTGTGACTCAAGAGCACAGGAGTGAGAGGGTGAGAAAGTGTGACTCAGGAGTACAGGAGTGAGACAGTGTGACTCAGGAGCACAGGAGTGAGAGGGTGAGACAGTGTGACTCAGGAGTACAGGAGTGAGACAGTGTGACTCAGGAGCACAGGACTGAGAGGGTGAGACAGTGTGACTCAAGAGCACAGGAGTGAGAGGGTGAGACAGTGTGACTCAGGAGTACAGGAGTGAGGTAGTGTGACTCAGGAGTACAGGAGTGAGAGGGTGAGACAGTGTGACTCAGGAGTACAGGAGTGAGACAGTGTGACTCAGGAGTACAGGAGTGAGAGGGTGAGACAGTGTGACTCAGGAGCACAGGAGTGAGAGGGTGAGACAGTGTGACTCAGGAGCACAGGAGTGAGACAGTGTGACTCAGGAGCACAGGACTGAGAGGGTGAGACAGTGTGACTCAGGAGCATAGGACTGAGAGGGTGAAACAGTGTGACTCAGGAGCACAGGACTGAGAGGGTGAAACAGTGTGACTCAGGAGTACAGGAGTCAGACAGTGTGACTCAGGAGCACAGGACTGAGAGGGTGAAACAGTGTGACTCAGGAGCACAGGAGTGAGAGGGTGAGACAGTGTGACTCAGGAGTACAGGAGTGAGACAGTGTGACTCAGGAGTACAGGAGTGAGACAGTGTGACTCGAGTACAGGAGTGAGACAGTGTGACTCAGGAGCACAGGAGTGAGAGGGTGAGACAGTGTGACTCAGGAGCACAGGAGTGAGAGGGTGAGACAGTGTGACTCAGGAGCACAGGAGTGAGAGGGTGAGACAGTGTGACTCAGGAGCACAGGAGTGAGAGGGTGAAACAGTGTGACTCAGGAGTACAGGAGTCAGACAGTGTGACTCAGGAGCACAGGACTGAGAGGGTGAAACAGTGTGACTCAGGAGCACAGGAGTGAGAGGGTGAGACAGTGTGACTCAGGAGTACAGGAGTGAGACAGTGTGACTCAGGAGTACAGGAGTGAGACAGTGTGACTCGAGTACAGGAGTGAGACAGTGTGACTCAGGAGCACAGGAGTGAGAGGGTGAGACAGTGTGACTCAGGAGCACAGGAGTGAGAGGGTGAGACAGTGTGACTCAGGAGCACAGGAGTGAGAGGGTGAGACAGTGTGACTCAGGAGCACAGGAGTGAGAGGGTGAGACAGTGTGACTCAGGAGCACAGGAGTGAGAGGGTGAGAGGGTTGACCAGGGTGTGTTGACCCCGCAGTCATGGGTCCACCTGTCTCCTCCCCCCCTCAGGAAACGACACCGCTCTCGGGACCGGGATCGCGAGAGGGACCGGGACCGGGATCGCGAGAGGGACCGGGACCGGGATCGCGAGAGGGATCGGGACCGGGACCGGGAGCGCGAGAGGGAGGGGTCCCACAGCCAGCCCTGGGACGGGGGCTCACGGCGCCACCGGGAGCGATCTCTCAGTGGCGAGAGGGAGAGACACCGCGAGCACAGGGACAGACATCGCTAGGACCGGTGAGCCTGCCTACCTATCAGTTCAGCTCAGCTCAAGGTGCTTCATTAGCATGACCGATGGGTACAATCAGTGTTGCCAAAGCAAATAAAAATAATAAAATTAACATGAAACAAAACATAAAAGTAAAATAAAATCTACAGACATATTACAGACATTTACAACAAAGACATATCATAAAATATTTATATATACTGTAGACAGATGGAGCATTATTGGAAGACAGACTCACTGTTCCTCAGGCTGTGACAGGAGATCACATACTGGGCTGCCAGTTCAATTGAGTTCCCTCCTCCCTCTCCCAGTAGGATTGGGACCCGTTGTGATTCTGGCAGGTGTGGGAACTCTGGGATTAGATTTCTGAGTTTAAGGAAGACTGTTTCTCTAATCCCAGAGTATCTGTCATAGTGCAGTAGGAAGTGCACCTCTGTCTCTATTTCTCCCCGCTGGCAGTGGGAGCACAGCCTGTCCTCTCTGGGCAGCCAGGTCTGCCTGTGTCGCCCAGTTTCTATGGCCAGGCTGTGGTCACTGAGCCTGTACTTGTCAGGGTCTGTTTCTTTTTGCTGTTTCTTATCTTGGTCAAATATTCGGCTAGTGTGTATTGTCTGTTTAGGGTTCTGTAGCATTCCAGTTTATGTTGTGTTTATGTGTGTGTCCCAGTGTGTGAGATATTGCTGTTTGATCTGTGCTGTGATGTGGTTGAGTCTGAGTTGTGGTGCTCTAGCAGTGCTGTCCTGATGCTGGTTAGTGTTGGTGTGGCTCAGGTCAGTGAGCCTCAGGACCAGCTGGCTCAGGGGGCTCTGTTTTGGGCTCAGCTCTGGGCTCAGCAGGGCTTTGTGGTGGTAGGAATTTTGGTCACTGTTCTTTAGGTGTACCAAAAACTTAAATACTCTCTTCTGTATGATTATCAAAAGTGGGTACTGGCGTAATTCAGCCCTGCACCTGTTGTGCATGGAGATCTGTAGAAACACCCTCCATGTGCATAATCATACAATCATACAGTTTCTGTGGGGTGTTTGTCCCATTGAGTGTAATCCTGGTCTGTGAGGGGACCCCACACTTCACTGCCGTACAGGGCAATGGGTTGGATTACACTTTCAAATATTTGGAGCCAGATTCTTGTTGGTGGGTTGATGTTGAAGAGCCTCCTTCTTATTGTGTAGAAAGCCCTGAGTGCCTTCTCTCTCAGTGCCTTCACTGCCAGGTCAAAACTCCCAGAAGAGCTGATGGTGAGACCGAGATATGTGTAGCTGGATGTGTGCTCCAATGTGTTGTTGTTGAGTGTGAATTTGTACCTGTTTCCCTGAGGTCTGGCTTTCTTCTGGAAAACCATAACTCTGGTCTTGTCCAGATTGACTGGCAGTGCCCAGGTCTGACAGTACTGCTCCAGCAGTGCCAGGTTCTGCTGCAGCCCCTGTTCTGTGGGCGACAGCAGGGCCAGGTCATCTGCGTAGAGCAGGAACTTGATTTCTGTGTCAAGTAGTGTGAGACCAGGAGCTGCAGACTGCTCCAACATTCCTGCTAATTCATTGATATAGATATTGAACAGTGTTGGGCTCAGGCTGCAGCCCTGTCTCACCCCACGGTGGTGTCTAACCCCTCTGCCCCCTCCTCTCTCCAGGACATTCCAGCCCCCGCCGCGCGAGGAGACGGAGGAGAGACTGTGGGGGTGCACCTTGCTCTGGGTCACAGGGCCTCCTTCCAGAAAGCTGCTGCTCAGCCCTGGGAATTCTGGGAGTCCACCTCCCACTCTCTGTTTGCCCCAGATCCCTCTCACGCCCTCTGCCTCTCTCGCTGCCCCTCGCTGTTCACAAACAGAGCCACGCTATCTGCCCCTGCGCTGTCCGAGCGGGCCCCGTCTCTCCCCCTGCCCCCCTCTGCCCGGCGCGGGGCACCCGCGGGCAGTCCGCGGCTGCCGTGTGCGCTCGCGCGTTTTTTATTTTCATTTTAATTTGTGGGTGGGGACAGGCCGGGCCGCCTGGGCCCCTCCCCTCCACCCCTTCGTTTTTGAGAGGTTTCTCTGTGTTTGTGTCCTTTTTTTGTTTTTTTGTAACAAAATAAAAAAAATAAAGAAAAAGTAGAGAAATAAAGAGATTTCCTCTGAAGGAGAAGCATTCACTGTTGGAGACAATAAAAGACGTCAGATGTTTTTAGAGTTGTGGTCCTTGTGTCTCAGTGGCCGAGAGCTGGGGGCTGTGCTCAGGGTGACTGCAGTGTGCAGCAGTGATCCACTGATTAACACAACCACCTGCGGCTCAGTGACTGAATTAACCTCCTGCTGCACGGGTGAGCTGATCCACTTGCTAAAATAATCACACCTACACAGGTGAGCTGATCCAGTGACTGAATTAACCTCCTGCTGCACGGGTGAGCTGATCCACTTGCTAAAATAATCACACCTACACAGGTGAGCTGATCCAGTGACTGAATTAACCTCCTGCTGCACGGGTGAGCTGATCCACTTACTAAAATAATCACACCTACACAGGTGAGCTGATCCAGTGACTGAATTAACCTCCTGCTGCTCGGGTGAGCTGATCCACTTGCTAAAATAATCACACCTACACAGGTGAGCTGATCCAGTGACTGAATTAACCTCCTGCTGCACGGGTGAGCTGATCCACTTGCTAAAATAATCACACCTACACAGCTGAGCTGATCCAGTGACTGAATTAACCTCCTGCTGCACGGGTGAGCTGATCCACTTGCTAAAATAATCACACCTACACAGGTGAGCTGATCCAGTGACTGAATTAACCTCCTGCTGCTCAGGTGAGCTGATCCACTTACTAAAATAATCACACCTACACAGGTGAGCTGATCCAGTGACTGAATTAACCTCCTGCTGCTCAGGTGAGCTGATCCACTTACTAAAATAATCACACCTACACAGGTGAGCTGATCCAGTGACTGAATTAACCTCCTGCTGCTCGGGTGAGCTGATCCACTTGCTAAAATAATCACACCTACACAGGTGAGCTGATCCAGTGACTGAATTAACCTCCTGCTGCACGGGTGAGCTGATCCACTTGCTAAAATAATCACACCTACACAGGTGAGCTGATCCAGTGACTGAATTAACCTCCTGCTGCTCAGGTGAGCTGATCCACTTGCTAAAATAATCACACCTACACAGCTGAGCTGATCCAGTGACTGAATTAACCTCCTGCTGCTCAGGTGAGCTGATCCACTTGCTAAAATAATCACACCTACACAGGTGAGCTGATCCAGTGACTGAATTAACCTCCTGCTGCTCAGGTGAGCTGATCCACTTACTAA
This sequence comes from Lepisosteus platostomus, assembly GCF_059453375.1. Taxonomy (NCBI): domain Eukaryota; kingdom Metazoa; phylum Chordata; class Actinopteri; order Semionotiformes; family Lepisosteidae; genus Lepisosteus; species Lepisosteus platostomus. The sequence continues at coordinate 17,280,473 of NC_142628.1, forward strand.
AATAATCACACCTACACAGGTGAGCTGATCCAGTGACTGAATTAACCTCCTGCTGCTCGGGTGAGCTGATCCACTTACTAAAATAATCACACCTACACAGGTGAGCTGATCCAGTGACTGAATTAACCTCCTGCTGCTCGGGTGAGCTGATCCACTTGCTAAAATAATCACACCTACACAGGTGAGCTGATCCAGTGACTGAATTAACCTCCTGCTGCTCGGGTGAGCTGATCCACTTGCTAAAATAATCACACCTACACAGGTGAGCTGATCCAGTGACTGAATTAACCTCCTGCTGCTCGGGTGAGCTGATCCACTTGCTAAAATAATCACACCTACACAGGTGAGCTGATCCAGTGACTGAATTAACCTCCTGCTGCACGGGTGAGCTGATCCACTTGCTAAAATAATCACACCTACACAGGTGAGCTGATCCAGTGACTGAATTAACCTCCTGCTGCACGGGTGAGCTGATCCACTTGCTAAAATAATCACACCTACACAGCTGAGCTGATCCAGTGACTGAATTAACCTCCTGCTGCTCAGGTGAGCTGATCCACTTGCTAAAATAATCACACCTACACAGCTGAGCTGATCCAGTGACTGAATTAACCTCCTGCTGCTCAGGTGAGCTGATCCACTTGCTAAAATAATCACACCTACACAGCTGAGCTGATCCAGTGACTGAATTAACCTCCTGCTGCTCAGGTGAGCTGATCCACTTGCTAAAATAATCACACCTACACAGGTGAGCTGATCCAGTGACTGAATTAACCTCCTGCTGCTCAGGTGAGCTGATCCACTTACTAAAATAATCACACCTACACAGGTGAGCTGATCCAGTGACTGAATTAACCTCCTGCTGCTCGGGTGAGCTGATCCACTTGCTAAAATAATCACACCTACACAGGTGAGCTGATCCAGTGACTGAATTAACCTCCTGCTGCACGGGTGAGCTGATCCACTTGCTAAAATAATCACACCTACACAGGTGAGCTGATCCAGTGACTGAATTAACCTCCTGCTGCACGGGTGAGCTGATCCACTTGCTAAAATAATCACACCTACACAGGTGAGCTGATCCAGTGACTGAATTAACCTCCTGCTGCACGGGTGAGCTGATCCACTTGCTAAAATAATCACACCTACACAGGTGAGCTGATCCAGTGACTGAATTAACCTCCTGCTGCTCAGGTGAGCTGATCCACTTACTAAAATAATCACACCTACACAGGTGAGCTGATCCAGTGACTGAATTAACCTCCTGCTGCTCAGGTGAGCTGATCCACTTACTAAAATAATCACACCTACACAGGTGAGCTGATCCAGTGACTGAATTAACCTCCTGCTGCTCAGGTGAGCTGATGCAGTTACTGCACTGACCTGCAATACAGTTGAGGACAGAGCAGTCAGAGTGACCGTGTCTCAGGGGTCAGTACCCGGACAGGGCTGTCAGGGTGACCGTGTCTCAGGGGTCAGTGCCTGGACAGGGCAGTCAGAGAGACCGTGTCTCAGTGGGTCAGTGCCTGGACAGGGCAGTCAGGGTGACCGTGTCTCAGGGGTCAGTACCCGGACAGGGCAGTCAGGGAGACCGTGTCTCAGGGGTCAGTACCTGGACAGGGCAGTCAGAGTGACCGTGTCTCAGGGGTCAGTACCTGGACAGGGCAGTCAGAGTGACCGTGTCTCAGTGGGTCAGTACCTGGACAGGGCAGTCAGAGTGACCGTGTCTCAGTGGGTCAGTGCCTGGACAGGGCAGTCAGGGTGACCGTGACCCCTGGACCACAGCCTAGTAAATGTCGGCTCTCGGGCAGGAACAGACTCAGTGGTCGGCCGCTGTAAAGCCTCTTTACTCCAAAGTTGACATTGTTACAGTCTGACAAGATGATAACAGGTGTGAATATATACAGGTATAATCACACAGTACACACGGCTCGGAACCGCACACTCGGGCCCGAATCAGGAACACCGCCCCGCCGCGGCTCGGAACCGCACACGGGCCTGTCTTCTGGAACACGGCCCCGCCGCGGCTCGGAACCGCACACGGGCCTGTCTTCGGGAACACGGCCCTGCTGCAGCGTCAGAACTCGACTCCTCCGTCTCGGGATCCGACTGCTGTCCCCGTGCAGCTCAGAGTCTGTTACTGAGACGCCTCTAATACACATGACTGGACCTGCAAGATGGGCAGAGAAAGTGTCCCAGAGTGACCGTGTCTCAGGGGTCAGTACCCGGACAGGGCAGTCAGGGTGACCGTGTCTCAGGGGTCAGTACCCGGACAGGGCTGTCAGGGTGACCGTGTCTCAGGGGTCAGTGCCCGGACAGGGCTGTCAGGGTGACCGTGTCTCAGGGGTCAGTGCCCGGACAGGGCTGTCAGGGTGACCGTGTCTCTGGGGTCAGTACCTGGACAGGGCAGTCAGGGTGACCGTGTCTCAGGGGTCAGTACCTGGACAGGGCAGTCAGGGTGACCGTGTCTCAGTGGGTCAGTGCCTGGACAGGGCAGTCAGGGTGACCGTGTCTCAGGGGTCAGTACCTGGACAGGGCAGTCAGGGTGACCAGGCCCAGTAGCAGCTCCAGGCAGTAGAAGACCAGCAGGACGGCGTTGAGCAGCAGCTCCAGACGCAGCACAAAGGTCTGCAGCAGCAGGAAGTAGACAGAGAGAACAGCGCAGGGAACCAGCAGCCCCACACTGAGCCCCAGCGTTAGCGAGTGCTGACACAGGTTCCCCTTTGAGCCTGAGGACACAGGACACACAGCACACAGCCTGAGGACACAGGACACACAGCCTGAGGACACAGCACACACAGCACACAGCCTGAGGGTCAGACACACACACAAGGACATACAGCGTGAAGGTCAGACACACAAAGCATAAGGGTCAGATACACACACACACACACACACACACACACACACAGCGTGAGGGTCAGACACACACACAGGACACGCAGAGTGAGGGACAGACACTCACACAGGAAAGGCAGCGTGAGGGTCAGACACACCCACAGCGTGAGGGTCAGACACACACGCAGGACAGCGTGAAATTCAGACACACACACAGCATGTGGGTCAGACACACACAAACAGGACACACAGGGTGAAATTCAGACACACACACACAGGACACACAGCGTGAGGGTCAGACACAAACACACAGGACACACAGCGTGAGGGTCAGACACAAACACACAGGACACACAGCGTGAGGGTCAGACACACACAGGACACACAACATGAGGGTCAGACACACACAGGACACACACACACACTCTCACACACACACGTAGACTGTGCTCCTGACCGTAGAAGAGGCGCAAGATCTCCAGTCCCAGGAACAGGAACAACAGCACCAGGTCAAGGGTCAAGTTTGCAGGGGGATAGGGCAACAGGACTCCTGCACAGAGAGAGGGGGGTTAATATATATAACACCCTGAGAGAGAGAGAGGGGTTAGTGTATATAACACCCTGAGAGAGAGAGGGGTTAGTGTATATTACACCCTGAGAGAGAGAGAGGGGTTAGTGTATATACACCCTAAGAGAGAGAGGGGTTAGTGTATATTACACCCTGAGAGAGAGAGAGGGGTTAGTGTATATAACACCCTGAGAGAGAGAGAGGGGTTAGTGTATATAACACCCTGAGAGAGAGAGGGGTTAGTGTATATTACACCCTGAGAGAGAGAGAGGGGTTAGTGTATATACACCCTAAGAGAGAGAGGGGTTAGTGTATATTACACCCTGAGAGAGAGAGAGGGGTTAGTGTATATTACACCCTGAGAGAGAGAGAGGGGTTAGTGTATATTACACCCTGAGAGAGAGAGAGGGGTTAGTGTATATCCTCCATGTGCAGAGAAAAACACCTAACAACAGGTGCAGGGCTGAATTAGGCCAGTACCCACTATTGATAAACATACAGAAGAGAGTATTAAATTATTGGCTACACCTAAAGAACAGCGACCAAAATTCCTACCACCACAAAGCCCTGCTGAGCCAAGAGCTGAGCCCAAAACAGAGCCCCCTGAGCCAGCTGGTCCTGAGGCTCACTGACCTGAGCCACACCGACACTAACCAGCCTCAGGACAGCACTGCTAGAGCACCACAACTCAGACTCAACCACATCACAGCACAGATCAAACAGCAATATCTCACACACTGGGACACACACACACAAACACAGCATCAACTGGAATGCTACAGAACCCTTTTTTTTTTGTTTTGTTTAATGTAAATATCATTACTTTCATTTGCTTTGGCAACACTGATTGTACCCATCGGTCATGCTAATAAAGCACCTTGAACTGAATTGAATTGATTGTATATAAAACCCTTACAGAGAGAGAGGGGTTACTGTATATAACACCCTGAGAGAGAGGGGGGTTAGTGTATATAACACCCTAGAGAGAGAGGGGGGTTAGTGTATATAATACCCTAGAGAGAGAGAGGGGGGTTAGTGTATATAACACCCTAGAGAGAGAGAGGGGGGTTAGTGTATATAACACCCTGAGAGAGAGGGGGGGGTTAGTGTATATAACACCCTAGAGAGAGAGAGGGGGGTTAGTGTATATAACACCCTGAGAGAGAGGGGGGGGTTAGTGTATATAACACCCTAGAGAGAGAGGGGGGTTAGTGTATATAACACCCTGAGAGAGAGAGGGGGGTTAGTGTATATAACACCCTGAGAGAGAGAGGGGTTAGTGTATATAACACCCTAGAGAGAGAGGGGTTACTGTTTATTGAGGGATCAAAACAACAGGAGATATTCAAATTCACGTTCATCATGTTGTTCGACATGAGTGTGTTTTAATTAAGGCTCAGGGTTAGAGGGCACTAACCTTTGTACACGAACATGAGAATTTCAGCAATGAAGAAGACAGCAAAGTACCAGCCATTGAGGTACAGCAGGACCTGCAGTGGAGCAGAGGGCAGCTGCAGGCAAGGTCAAGGAGCTGATGCTGACTCGGACACCCTGACACCCTGCGCCTATTCCTCCGCCCAACTTCCTAACGCCCTCACCTCCCAGCTCTGCTCCCTTCCTGTCCTTCCTCTATCCTGATCTTTCCTTCACATCTCTCTCCTCCCTGTACTCCTCCTCTCCCATCTCTCTCCTCCCTGTACTCCTCCTCTCCCATCTCTCTCCCTCCTCACCCATCTCTCTCCTCCCTGTACTCCTCCTCTCCCATCTCTCTCCTCCCTCCTCTCCCATCTCTCTCCTCCCTGTACTCCTCCTCTCCCATCTCTCTCCTCCCTGTACTCCTCCTCACCCATCTCTCTCCCTCCTCACCCATCTCTCTCCTCCCTGTACTCCTCCTCCCCCATCTCTCTCCCTCCTCTCCCATCTCTCTCCTCCCTGTACTCCTCTCCCATCTCTCTCATCTCTCTCCTCCCCTCTCTCTCATCTCACTCCTCCCTCTGTCCCTCCTCTCCCATCTCTCTCCTCCCTGTACTCCTCCTCTCCCATCTCTCTCCCCCCTCCTCACCCATCTCTCTCCTCCCTGTACTCCTCCTCTCCCATCTCTCTCCTCCCTGTACTCCTCCTCTCCCATCTCTCTCCTCCCTGTACTTCTCCTCACTCATCTCTCTCCTCCCTCCTCTCCCATCTCTCTCCTCCCCTCTCTCATCTCACTCCTCCCTCTGTCCCTCCTCTCCCATCTCTCTCCTCCCTCCTCTCCCATCTCTCTCCTCCCTCCTCTCCCATTCCCTCTCCTCCCTCTATCCCAGAGACACCAGCAGGATACAGTGTCCTCCCTCTTACCTGTAAGAAGACAGAAGGCTGGTTATGGTTATAAGGAGTTATTGTGTACACCACAACACAATACCAACATACCAACACTGTGCTTTACCACAGTTTACTGCACTGATAATAATGTAATAATGATAATGTTAAAGTTTCTTTATCAGCCCTATACAATTTCTTGCATTAGGAATTCATCTTTTCACAGACCCCAGCTTGCTCTCCATGAGACACACAGACAGGGAGAGAAGCTGGGGGTCAGAGCGCAGGGTCAGCCATTTATACAGCACCCCTGGAGCAGTTGGGGTTCAGGGTCTTGCTCAGGGGCCCAACGGAGTAGGATTCCTCTGCCGGCCACGGGATTTGAACTTGCAACCTTCCAGCCACAGGCAGAGATCCTGAGCCACAGAGCCACCGCTCTGCCCCTCACTGTGCTTTACTGTAGTTTACCACAGTTTACTGCGCTGTAACACCCCTCGCTGGTGGATGCTGCACATTGGTGGTGGTGGAGGGGATCCCCATTACCTGTAAAGCACTTTGAGTGGAGTGTCCAGAAAAGCGCTATATAAGTGTAAGCAATTATTATTATTATTATTATTATTATTTACTGTACTTTACCACGCTTTGACAACCTTACTGTGCTTTACTGTACTTTACCACACTTTACTGCGCTGTAACACCCCTCACTGTGCCTTACTGTACTTTACCACACTTTACTGCGCTGTACCACCCCTCACTGTGCCTTACTGTACTTTACCACACTTTACTGCGCTGTACCACCCCTCACTGTGCCTTACTGTACTTTACCACACTTTACTGCGCTTCACCACGCTGTTCGCCGGACTGTTCGTTCAGGCACTTCAGCTCCATGGCAAATTGAAGTGCAGAAACAGAGCCTAAACGGAAATCCGGACCGCCCAGCCGGTTCAACCCTCTCACCCGGTCCAGCCAGGGTTTACCTGTACCGACAGCTCGACAGGGGTATTTCACGCTTCACACAGACGGTCAGTTCTTCACTCACCGACAGACGCCATGTTCCCTCACCATGGAAACGGCTTCCTCCTCCCGCGAGCCTCTGGCAGTGACGTCAGATCCCGTGACGTCCCGGCTACCATAAAGCCGGGACTATCAGCGCAAGCCGCGACCGGAGCGAGCGGTCGTGCCGTGTAGAAGTGCCCACAGGCTGCACTGACGCCTCCGTGGAAATAGGAAACAATCTGATATTTCTAGGTGATACGACATGTGGTCACCTTTACTTCAAAGCTTTAATTTAATAATAATACCTTGCATTTATATAGAGCCCATCTCCCTCACTGCTGGTTCAAATGCCATCTTAAAACGTCTCAGATAACATCTTGCTGACCGCATCTGCACTGTAGTTTAGACGCCACCTGGTTTCTGCTCATTACGCTTTGAAAACCAGCGAGTGCGCGAGAAGAAATTCACATTCTCAAGGCAGCTCACTTACGTCATTTCCAGGCGTCTGTGACGTTTCTCTCTTCTCCCCTTCAGTCACCCTGGATACTGTTGCCGAGAGACGCCGTGTTTGGGTCGCAGCCCGGGAGACAGATCCCAGCTCCATCCGCAGAGATCCTGTTGGACACAGGTAAGGATTTCGGAGGCGATATCCAGCAAGAGGGAGCCAGCAGGACCATCAGACAGGGCTCAGACCGGCGTGTTCGTGGCTCTTTGATCTCATCCACACGAGTGGACAGTGGATCCAGACCGAGTTGTGTTTAAGTTGTATGTTATTGGACTTTGTTGTGGTTGCTGCTGCTGTTCTGTGTTTGTTTTAGTGTTTCCTTAATGTCTTTGTATTGGAGCGTACATGCAAATAAGCATTTCACTGCACATATAAACGGAACTGAACAGATGTTTCTCCAAAGGACCCAGGGTACTGGGTTCAATAAGGTGTCAGGGAGGCCAGTTCCACACTCCCACCCCCCTGAGTGTACAGCAATGCCTCCTACTGTCCCTGTAGTTTCCAGACCTTTGGTTTGTGTGACTGCTGACCATAAAGATGCCCACTGGTTTACGTGCATCAGGTCCCATTGCAGTCCACTCTATTCAAGACTAAAGAGACTCAGTTCCTCCAGCCTGTCAGTGTGGGACACTCCCTTCAGACTAAAGAGACTCAGTTCCTCCGGCCTTTCAGTGAAGGACACTCCCTTCAGACTAAAGAGACTCAGTTCCTCCAGCAAGGACACTCCCTTCAGACTAAAGAGACTCAGTTCCTCCAGCGTGTCAGTGAGGCACACTGGGGGTGTATCCGTTGTCTATCCTGCCCTCTAAGCCAGGCTGTCTATACTCCTACGGTGTCCTTGGTGCTGTAACCCGGGGAACCTCACTGCTCTCCTCTCCCATCCATCCTCTCCTCTCCTGTCCCCACTCTCCTCTACCGTCCCTGATCTCCTGTCCCCACTCTCCTCTCCTGTCCCCCTGCTCTCCCGTTCCTCCTCTCCTCTCCCGCTCTGCTCTCCTGTGCCTCCTCTCTCTCAGATGATGGCGCGAGTTGCAGTAGGTCGGCCCTGCCCCCGTGTGCTGGCCAGCGTGGGCGCGGATGTGAACCCCCTGAGCTTCTACAGCACCTCCTACAGCGCCTCCTATGGTGAGTGGGGGTACTGCGCGAGGGGGGAGGAGTGCAGGCCGACGCCGTTTTCACGGATCGAGGAGCTCATCTCCTCTCTCTTTCTCCCGTTCTCCCCCTGCTCTGTTCTAGGTACCGGGCGGTTTGTCCCCAGACCGGGGCGTCACTCTGGGACAGGGTACGCCGCCAACCTGCGCCCCGTTCTGCACTACCAGCCCAGCCTGGACCGCACGGACAACCCCCCGCTGGGGTATGCAGGGAGACAAGAGAGAGGGAGAGGAGGAGCCCAGGGAGACGGGAGAGAGGAGGAGACCAGGGAAACGGGAGAGAGGAGGAGACAGGAGAGAGGGAGAGGAGGAGCCCGGGGAGACGGGAGAGAGGAGGAGCCCGGGGAGACAGGAGAGAGGGAGAGGAGGAGACAGGATAGACAGGAGACGGGAGAGAGGAGGAGACCGGGAAGACGGGAGAGAGGAGGAGACCGGGGAGACGGGAGAGAGGGAGAGGAGGAGACCGGGGAGATGGGAGAGAGGGAGAGGAGGAGACAGGATAGACGGGAGAGAGGAACAGACCAGAGAGACGGGAGAGAGGGAGAGGAGGAGACTGGAGAGAGGGAGAGAAGGAGACTGGAGAGAGGAGAGGAGGAGACCGGGGAGACGGGAGAGAGGAGGAGACGGGAGAGAGGGAGAGGAGAAGCCCGGGGAGACAGGAGAGAGGGAGAGGAGGAGACAGGATAGATGGGAGAGAGGAGGAGACCAGGGAGATGGGAGAGGAGGAGACCAGGGAGAGAGGGAGAGAGGGAGAGGAGGAGACAGGAGAGAGGGAGAGGAGGAGACCAGGGAGACGGGAGAGAGGGAGAGGAGGAGACCAGGGAGACGGGAGAGAGGGAGAGGAGGAGACCAGGGAGATGGGAGAGAGGGAGAGGAGGAAAGAAGGTGGAGATGGAGGAGGAAAGGTCAGAGGGGGAGAATTTATTTGGAGTGAGGCTGTATTGTAAGAGTGTGGTGTAAATCTGGAGTGTGTCTGTATTGGAAGAGTATAGTGTTAATCTGGAGTGAGTCTATATTGGAAAAGTGTGGTGTGAATCTGGAGTGAGTCTGTATTGGAAGAGTGTGGTGTGAATCTGGAGTGAGTCTGTATTGGAAGAGTGTGGTGTGAATCTGGAGTGAGTCTGTATTGGAAGAGTGTGGTGTGAATCCGGAGTGAGTCTTATTGGAAGTGTCCAGTGTGAATCTGGAGTGAGACCGTATTGAAAGAGTACATGTGAATCTGGAGTGAGTCTGTATTGGAAGAGTACAGTGTGAATCTGGATTGAGTCTGTATTGGAAGAGTACAGTGTGAATCTGGAGTGAGTCAGTATTGGAAGAGTGAGATGTTCCTCTTTCTCTCCTCAGGCTCTCCCTGCTGGATAGCCTCCAGTCGGTGACTCACAGGCACTTCCTGCCGCTCTGCCGCCCGGACGGCTCGGAGCCCCTGCCCCAGATCCGTGGGAAGAGGGAGAGTGCATACCTGCGGGACACAGCTGTGGAGAGAGGAGTGAGGAGGAGTGAGAGTGCGGGAGACTAAGGAGAGGCGGGAGAGGGAGACAGGAGGGAGGAGAGGGGGTGGAGAGGAGCAGCGAGTGTTTTCTATTGCTATTGCAGGGTAGTATGAGCTGTGATTGTTGTTCTGTGCTGCTGTAACCTTTGTATTAACCCTCCTCTCTCCTCTCTCCTCTGTCTCTACCTCTGCAGGGCAAAATGTTGCATCAGTCAGAGTATCAGGGCCACTTTGTCCCATTGGCCACTGGCCCAGCAGGTCCAGGTAGGATACTGATATTGCACTGACGCAGTATTTACCCTGTAGGACACCGCGGTAAACACAGATACCGTACCTGACTGACGCAGCATTTACCCTGTAGGACACCGCGGTAAACACAGATACCGTACCTGACTGACGCAGTATTTACCCTGTAGGACACCGCGGTAAACACAGATACCGTACCTGACTGACGCAGTATTTACCCCGTAGGACACCGCGGTAAACAGATACCGTACCTGACTGACGCAGTATTTACCCTGTAGGACACCGCGGTAAACACAGATACCGTACCTGTCTGACGCAGTATTTACCCCGTAGGACACCGCGGTAAACACAGATACCGTACCTGACTGACGCAGTATTTACCCTGTAGGACACCGCGGTAAACAGATACCGTACCTGACTGACGCAGTATTTACCCTGTAGGACACCGCGGTAAACACAGATACCGTACCTGACTGACGCAGTATTTACCCTGTAGGACACCGCAGTAAATGCCGATGGCTCACTGCTGCAGTATTTACCCTGTAGGACTCCTTGGTAGTTCAAGTTCAAGTTCAAGTTTATTTGTCAGTCCAGCCATGTACAAGTATACAGAGGGGCGAGATATCGTTCTCCTGGTCTGCGGTGCGAATACAGACAGACACTGACAAGACAATGCTATAGACATGGACATTTCTGACAGGGTACAGGGTACATAAAGTGCAAAGAATACATCAGACAGTGTGCCTGACATTAGGCAAAAAAGAGCTGGTTTTCCAGATTTGGAGTAGGTGCAGTAGGTACCAGGGTGTTGAGGAGCCTGACAGCCTGTGGAAGAAAGCTGTGACAGAGTCTGGTGGAGCTGGGCCGTGTACTGCGATACCTTTTACCAGATGGTAGGAGGGCAAAGAGGTTGCAGGAGGGGTGGGAGGGATCGTCCATGATCCCAGGGGCTTGGTGTGTGCAGCGTGTGGGGTACAGTAGATGTCCTGACTGGAGGGAAGGGAGGCTCCAGAGATGTTTTCTGCTGTATTGACAACTGGTTGCAGGGACTTGTGGACTGAGATCTTACAATTCCCAAACCAGACAATGATGCAGTTGGTCAAGATGGAGCCTCTGTAGAATGTGGATAGTATGGGGGGGGGGTTTGCCCTTCTCAGTCACCACAGGAAGGGGAGACGTTGTTGTGCTTTATTAGCTAGGGATAAATGCCGATAGCTCGCTGCCACAGTATTTACCCTGTTTCTACCCTGGTACAGGGGGGTGTCCTGAGTAGAGGTTGCTCTCTGGGTGCTGAGATGATATTGCCTCTGCTCTTGTGTCTTTGCTGCCATTGTTTCCCTCAGTGAACCTGCAGCACAGAACTATTGGCCAACAGCAGGGGTCAGGGTTCACGCAGGGGTCAGAGGTCCAACCATTCACTTTTGTCCCCAGAGGCAACACTCCCAGTATCAGCGGGGTCAGTCTCTCTCTCGCACAGTCTGCCTGTCTCATTCTCTCACTGTCTCACTCCCTCACAGTCTACCTGTCTCACTCCCTCACAGTCTGCCTGTCTCATTCTGTTTCACTCTCTCAGTCTACCTGTCTCATTCTCTCACTGTCTCACTCTCTCAGTCTACCTGTCTCACTCCCTCACAGTCTGCCTGTCTCATTCTGTCTCACTCTCTCACAGTCTGCCTGTCTCATTCTGTCTCACTCTCTCACTGTCTGCCTCTCATTCTCTCAACGTCTCCCTCCCTCACAGTCTACCTGTCTCACTCCCTCACAGCATGTCTCATTCTCTCACTGTCTCACTCTCTCTCTGTCTCATTGTCACAGCCTGCCTGTCTTATCAGCACTTTGAGAAGCCACCTTTAAAGGCGCTAAAAAAAAATAAAGTTTCTTCTTATTATTCATCACTCTCTCACTGTCTGCCTGTCTCTCTCTGGCACTGCCCTGTGCTGACTGGGTGATGCTGGTCTCTCCAGCCTGATGACTCAGGTCACCTGACAAGAAACACCATCATGAAAACAGACTTCCTGCCGTCCCAGACTCTGCAGGTAACTGTCTGTCTGAACGACGGTGTGTCGGTGTCTCTCGGTGTGTCTCTCGGTGTGTCTCTCGGTGTGTCTCTCGGTGTGTCAGTGTGTCTCTCGGTGTGTCAGTGTGTCTCTCGGTGTCGGTGTGTCTCTCTGTGACGGTGTGTCTCTCTGTGTCAGTGTGTCTCTAGGGTGTCAGTGTGTCTCTCGGTGTGTGTCGGTGTGTCTCTCTGTGTGTGTCGGTGTGTCTGTGTGTCAGTGTGTCTCTCGGTGTGTCAGTGTGTCTCTCTGTGTGTGTCGGTGTGTCTCTCTGTGTGTCAGTGTGTCTCTAGGGTGTCAGTGTGTCTCTAGGGTGTCAGTGTGTCTCTAGGGTGTCGGTGTCTCTCTCGGTGTGTCGGTGCGTCTCTCTCGGTGTGTCGGTGCGTCTCTCTCGGTGTGTCGGTGCGTCTCTCTCGGTGTGTCGGTGCGTCTCTGTGTGTCGGTGTGTCTCTCTGTGTGTCGGTGTGTCTCTAGGGTGTCAGTGTGTCTCTAGGGTGTCAGTGTGTCTTTGTGTCAGTGTGTCTCTCTGTATGTGTCGGTGTGTCTCTCTGTGTGTCAGTGTGTCTCTCTGTGTGTCGGTGTGTCTCTCTGTGTGTCAGTGTGTCTCTCAGTGTGTCGGTGTGTCTCTCTGTGTGTCAGTGTGTCTCTAGGGTGTCAGTGTGTCTCTCTGTGTGTCAGTGTGTCTCTCTGTGTGTGTCGGTGTGTCTCTCTGTGTGTGTCGGTGTGTCTCTCTGTGTGTGTCGGTGTCTCTCTGTGTGTGTCGGTGTGTCTGTCTGTGTGTGTCGGTGTGTCTGTCTGTGTGTGTCGGTGTGTCTGTCTGTGTGTGTCGGTGTGTCTCTCTGTGTGTCAGTGTGTTTCTCTGTGTGTCAGTGTGTCTCTAGGGTGTCAGTGTGTCTCTCTGTGTGTGTCAGTGTGTCTCTCTGTGTGTGTCGGTGTGTCTCTCTGTGTGTCAGTGTGTCTCTAGGGTGTCAGTGTGTCTCTCTGTGTGTCAGTGTCTCTCTGTGTGTGTCGGTGTGTCTCTCTGTGTGTGTCGGTGTGTCTGTCTGTGTGTGTCGGTGTGTCTCTCTGTGTGTCAGTGTGTTTCTCTGTGTGTCAGTGTGTCTCTAGGGTGTCAGTGTGTCTCTCTGTGTGTGTCAGTGTGTCTCTCTGTGTGTGTCGGTGTGTCTCTCTGTGTGTGTCAGTGTGTCTCTAGGGTGTCGGTGTGTTTCTCGGTGTGTCTGTGTGTCTCGTGTTTCGGTCTGTCTAGGCGTGTCGTATCTGAGCGACGGTGTGTCTGTGTTTTCAGGGCAGTGAGTGTTGGCCCAGGCTGGCTCGGGGTTCTGTCACAGAGTCGGGGTTCAGCAGAGAGATCAGTGCTCCCCTCAGAGCTGGGGTGAGTACACCCTCGCCCCTCGCCCGCTCACCCCTCGCCTCCTCCGGCCTGACTGCGCTCTCCTGCTCCCAGGTCCCCGAGTGTGCTGAGGCTCGAACCCGGAGCCAGCAGCGGGCGGCGCCCGGAGGGACAGTCTCCAGCAGGAAGGTGAGGGCTGCAGCCTCTCTCAGGGGGTGATGATGAGTTGGTGGAGCAGCTGCAGGTCTGTGACCCCGAAACTGTTTGATTTCAGGAGTTATCAGGGTTCAGCATCAACAACACTCCGTACCTGAGCCAACCCCTGGACCCCCCGAGTCTGGAGCACTTCCTGACAAACTACAACATCAGGTCAGTGTGTGTGTGTGTGAGAGGACTGGTGACGGTGGGGCAGTCTGTGTGTTTATGTGCAGGGGAGTGTCTGTGTGTGTGCAGGGCAGTGTCTGTGTGTGTGCAGGGCAGTGTGTGTGTGTGTGTGTGTGTGTGAGAGGAACGGTGACGGCGGGGCAGTCTGTGTGTTTATGTGCAGGGCAGTGTCTGTGTGTGTGCAGGGCAGTGTCTGTGTGTGTGCAGGGCAGTGTGTGGGTGTGTGTGGGTCAGTGTCTGTGTGTGTGCGGGGCAGTGTCTGTGTGTGTGCAGGGCAGTGTGTGGGTGTGTGCGGGGCAGTGTCTGTGTGTGTGCGGGGCAGTGTCTGTGTGTGTGCAGGGCAGTGTGTGGGTGTGTGTGGGTCAGTGTGTGTGTCACTGTCCTCATGTTGCAGGTTCGTTGATCCTGCCCCGGTGGGGGTGTTCCGGGAGGGGTGGGTCCGGGGGGGGATCCACAGACCCAGAGGTCCAGGCCTGACAGCACGGGACGACCGGATCACACTGGGAGAGAGAGGGACTGGGGGACCCCTGCACCCCCAGCAGAGCCGGTGAGATATAGCCTGGCCTCCCTCCACCTCCTGGGCCACAAGGGGAGCTCTCCAACACTGCAGCCACAAGGGGAGCACAGTAACACCGCAGCCACAAGGGGAGCTCTCTAACACTGCAGCCACAAGGGGGAGCACAGTAACACTGCAGCCACAAGGGGAGCACAGTAACACTGCAGCCACAAGGGGAGCACAGTAACACCGCAGCCACAAGGGGAGCTCTCTAACACTGCAGCCACAAGGGGAGCTCTCTAACACTGCAGCCACAAGGGGAGCACAGTAACACTGCAGCCACAAGGGGGAGCTCTCTAACACTGCAGCCACAAGGGGAGCTCTCTAACACTGCAGCCACAAGGGGAGCACAGTAACACTGCAGCCACAAGGGGAGCTCTCTAACACTGCAGCCACAAGGGGAGCTCTCTAACACTGCAGCCACAAGGGGAGCACAGTAACACTGCAGCCACAAGGGGGAGCTCTCTAACACTGCAGCCACAAGGGGAGCACAGTAACACTGCAGCCACAAGGGGAGCTCTCTAACACTGCAGCCACAAGGGGAGCTCTCTAACACTGCAGCCACAAGGGGAGCACAGTAACACTGCAGCCACAAGGGGAGCACAGTAACACTGCAGCCACAAGGGGAGCTGTCACACCGCAGCCACAAGGGGAGCACAGTAACACTGCAGCCACAAGGGGAGCTCTCTAACACTGCAGCCACAAGGGGAGCTCTCCAACACTGCAGCCACAAGGGGAGCTCTCCAACACTGCAGCCACAAGGGGAGCTCTCCAACACTGCAGCCACAAGGGGGAGCTCTCCAACACTGCAGCCACAAGGGGAGCTCTCCAACACTGCAGCCACAAGGGGAGCACAGTAACACTGCACCCACAAGGGGAGCACAGTAACACTGCAGCCACAAGGGGAGCACAGTAACACTGCAGCCACAAGGGGAGCTCTCTAACACTGCAGCCACAAGGGGAGCTCTCTAACACTGCAGCCACAAGGGGAGCACAGTAACACTGCACCCACAAGGGGAGCACAGTAACACTGCAGCCACAAGGGGGAGCTCTCTAACACTGCAGCCACAAGGGGAGCACAGTAACACTGCAGCCACAAGGGGAGCTCTCCAACACTGCAGCCACAAGGGGAGCACAGTAACACTGCAGCCACAAGGGGAGCTCTCTAACACTGCAGCCACAAGGGGAGCTCTCCAACACTGCAGCCACAAGGGGAGCACAGTAACACTGCAGCCACAAGGGGGAGCTCTCTAACACTGCAGCCACAAGGGGAGCTCTCCAACACTGCAGCCACAAGGGGAGCACAGTAACACTGCAGCCACAAGGGGAGCACAGTAACACTGCAGCCACAAGGGGAGCTCTCTAACACTGCAGCCACAAGGGGAGCACAGTAACACTGCAGCCACAAGGGGGAGCTCTCTAACACTGCAGCCACAAGGGGAGCTCTCTAACACTGCAGCCACAAGGGGAGCACAGTAACACTGCAGCCACAAGGGGAGCTCTCTAACACTGCAGCCACAAGGGGAGCTGTAACACTGCAGCCACAAGGGGAGCACAGTAACACTGCAGCCACAAGGGGGAGCTCTCTAACACTGCAGCCACAAGGGGAGCACAGTAACACTGCAGCCACAAGGGGAGCTCTCTAACACCACAGCCACAAGGGGAGCTCTCTAACACCACAGCCACAAGGGGAGCACAGTAACACTGCAGCCACAAGGGGAGCTCTCTAACACTGCAGCCACAAGGGGGAGCTCTCTAACACTGCAGCCACAAGGGGAGCTCTCTAACACTGCAGCCACAAGGGGGCAGCACTGCTCCTCCTCTGACCTGCTGCAGGCTTGGTGTACAAACACTGCTCATGTTCCTGTCTCTTCTCTAGGGTGACCTGGAAATAAAAACAAATATTCCTTCTTCGCCCAGGAAAGAGGCGCACCTGCTAATCCATTACCTGGATACTTTCTTACAATGCAAATAAAACTGTAATGAATTGACTCTTGGTTAATCTTTTATTGTGTATTTATGTCACAAAATGACATTCTCTTCTGAACTTCTCTTCATGTGTCTGACTGTCAGTCAGCTTGTGTCTCAGTCAGCCTGTGACTCTGCCAGTCTGTGTATCTGTCAGTCTGTGTTTCTGTCAGTCTGTGTTTCTGTCAGTCTGTAACTCTGCCAGTCAGCCTGTGACTCTGCCAGTCAGCTTGTGTCTCAGTCAGCCTGTGACTCTCCCAGTCAGCTTGTGTCTCTGTCAGCATGTGTATCTGTCAGTCAGCCTGTGTCTCTGTCAGTCTGTGTATCTGTCAGTCAGCCTGTGTCTCTGTCAGTCTGTGTATCTGTCAGTCAGCCTGTGTCTCAGTCAGCCCTCCTGTGTCTCTGTCAGCCTGTGTCTCAGTCGGTCAGCCTGTGACTCTGTCAGTCTCACAGTGCTTTAGTGACTCAGGGTCCTGGCTGTCAATCAGGACAGTGTATAAGTGGACGCAAGGTTGCCAAGGTGAGGACACCCTGTTGGGATGGTGATGGCATAGGCCTGTTCCCCAGTCACTGATGTCGAAGAGAGTGGGCAGGGAACCTGCTGCCGGCTGCTCGGCTCGGCTCCTCTCCAGGGGACGAGAGGGAAGGCGGCCTGCAGGCACCTCACAGCTGCAGCATAAACACGCAGTGACATCACCACTGAGGACACGTGATGGAGCAGGAAGAGCCAACCTGAACCGACACCCCATCTGTCTCAGCGAACCCCTCTATAGCTCTGTATTCTCCCTCTCCCCCTGTACCCCCACTCTCCCTCTGTACTGATACACCCCCCCTGTACCCCCACTCTCCCTCTGTACTGATACACCCCCCCTGTACTCCCCACTCTCCCTCTGTACTGATACACCCCCCCTGTACTCCCCACTCTCCCCCTGTACCCCCACTCTCCCTCTGTACTGATACACTCCCCCTGTACCCCCACTCTCCCTCTGTACTGATACACCCCCCCTGTACTCCCCACTCTCCCTCTGTACTGATACACTCCCCCTGTACCCCCACTCCCCCCCACTCTCCCCCTGTACCCCCACTCTCCCTCTGTACTGATACACCCCCCCTGTACCCCCACTCCCCCCCACTCTCCCTCTGTACTGATACACTCCCCCTGTACCCCCACTCTCCCTCTGTACTGATACACTCCCCCTGTACCCCCACTCTCCCTCTGTACTGATACACTCCCCCTGTACCCCCACTCCCCCCCACTCTCCCCCTGTACCCCCACTCTCCCTCTGTACTGATACACCCCCCCTGTACCCCCACTCCCCCCCACTCTCCCTCTGTACTGATACACTCCCCCTGTACCCCCACTCTCCCTCTGTACTGATACACTCCCCCTGTACCCCCACTCCCCCCCACTCTCCCCCTGTACCCCCACTCTCCCTCTGTACTGATACACTCCCCCTGTACCCCCACTCTCCCTCTGTACTGATACACTCCCCCTGTACCCCCACTCCCCCCCACTCTCCCCCTGTACCCCCACTCTCCCTCTGTACTGATACACCCCCCCTGTACCCCCACTCTCCCTCTGTACTGATACACTCCCCCTGTACCCCCACTCCCCCCCACTCTACCCCTGTACCCCCACTCTCCCTCTGTACTGATACACCCCCCCTGTACCCCCACTCCCCCCCACTCTCCCTCTGTACTGATACACTCCCCCTGTACCCCCACTCTCCCTCTGTACTGATACACTCCCCCTGTACCCCCACTCTCCCCCTGTACCCCCACTCTCCCTCTGTACTGATACACTCCCCCTGTACCCCCACTCTCCCCCTGTACCCCCACTCTCCCTCTGTACTGATACACTCCCCCTGTACTCCCCACTCTCCCCCTGTACCCCCACTCTCCCTCTGTACTGATACACTCCCCCTGTACTCCCCACTCTCCCCCTGTACCCCCACTCTCCCTCTGTACTGATACACTCCCCCTGTACCCCCACTCTCCCTCTGTACTGATACACCCCCCCTGTACTCCCCACTCTCCCCCTGTACCCCCACTCTCCCTCTGTACTGATACACTCCCCCTGTACTCCCCACTCTCCCCCTGTACCCCCACTCTCCCTCTGTACTGATACACCCCCCCAGTACCCCCACTCTCCCTCTGTACTGATACACTCCCCCTGTACCCCCACTCTCCCCCTGTACCCCCACTCTCCCTCTGTACTGATACACTCCCCCTGTACCCCCACTCTCCCTCTGTACTGATACACTCCCCCTGTACCCCCACTCCCCCCCACTCTCCCCCTGTACCCCCACTCTCCCTCTGTACTGATACACCCCCCCTGTACCCCCACTCCCCCCCACTCTCCCTCTGTACTGATACACTCCCCCTGTACCCCCACTCTCCCTCTGTACTGATACACTCCCCCTGT
Organism: Lepisosteus platostomus; assembly: GCF_059453375.1. Classification (NCBI taxonomy): domain Eukaryota; kingdom Metazoa; phylum Chordata; class Actinopteri; order Semionotiformes; family Lepisosteidae; genus Lepisosteus; species Lepisosteus platostomus. The sequence continues at coordinate 17,299,281 of NC_142628.1, forward strand.
ACCCCCACTCTCCCCCTGTACCCCCACTCTCCCTCTGTACTGATACACTCCCCCTGTACTCCCACTCCCCCCCACTCTCCCCCTGTACCCCCACTCTCCCTCTGTACTGATACACTCCCCCTGTACCCCCACTCTCCCTCTGTACTGATACACTCCCCCTGTACCCCCACTCTCCCCCTGTACCCCCACTCTCCCTCTGTACTGATACACTCCCCCTGTACTCCCCACTCTCCCCCTGTACCCCCACTCTCCCTCTGTACTGATACACCCCCCCAGTACCCCCACTCTCCCTCTGTACTGATACACTCCCCCTGTACTCCCCACTCTCCCCCTGTACCCCCACTCTCCCTCTGTACTGATACACTCCCCCTGTACCCCCACTCCCCCCCACTCTCCCCCTGTACCCCCACTCTCCCTCTGTACTGATACACTCCCCCTGTACCCCCACTCTCCCTCTGTACTGATACACTCCCCCTGTACCCCCACTCTCCCCCAGTACCCCCACTCTCCCTCTGTACTGATACACTCCCCCTGTACCCCCACTCCCCCCCACTCTCCCCCTGTACCCCCACTCTCCCTCTGTACTGATACACTCCCCCTGTACCCCCACTCTCCCCCTGTACCCCCACTCTCCCTCTGTACTGATACACTCCCCCTGTACTCCCCACTCTCCCCCTGTACCCCCACTCTCCTTCTGTACTGATACACCCCCCCTGTACTCCCCACTACCCCCCACTCTCCCCCTGTACCCCCACTCTCTCTGTACTGATACACTCCCCCTGTACCCCACTCTCCCCCAGTACAACACTCTTCCCCTGTACTGATACACTCCCCCTGTACCCCACTCTCCCCCAGTACAACACTCTTCCCCTGTACTGATACACTCCCCCTGTACCCCACTCTCCCCCAGTACAACACTCTTCCCCTGTACTGATACACTCCCCCTGTACCCCACTCTCCCCCAGTACAACACTCTTCCCCTGTACTGATACACTCCCCCTGTACCCCCAGAAAGCTCTGCTCTTGCCCTGCTGCCTGTGTTCCTCTCTCTCTCTCTCTGACATTTCCCACCCTGGCTGTCAGGCTGCTGTTCTCTGCTTCTTCCCTTTTAAGGAGAACAAACCCCCTGTTTCTCCCTGTGTCTGTCTCCTGTGTATAAACTATACTGCACACACACTGTACACACTATACTACACACACTGTACACATAGTACACTACACACAAACCCCCTGTTTCTCCCTGTGTCTGTCTCCTGTGTATAAACTATACTGCACACACACTGTACACACTATACTACACACACTGTACACATAGTACACTACACACAAACCCCCTGTTTCTCCCTGTGTCTGTCTCCCTGTGTATAAACTATACTGCACACACACTGTACACACTATACTACACACACTGTACACATAGTACACTACACACAAACCCCCTGTTTCTCCCTGTGTCTGTCTCCCTGTGTATAAACTATACTGCACACACACTGTACACACTATACTACACACACTGTACACATAGTACACTACACACAAACCCCCTGTTTCTGTGTCTGTCTCCTGTGTATAAACTATACTGCACACACACTGTACACACTATACTACACACACTGTACACATAGTACACTACACACAAACCCCCTGTTTCTCCCTGTGTCTGTCTCCTGTGTATAAACTATACTGCACACACACACTGTACACACTATACTACACACACTGTACACATAGTACACTACACACAAACCCCCTGTTTCTCCCTGTGTCTGTCTCCTGTGTATAAACTATACTGCACACACACACTGTACACACTATACTACACACACTGTACACATAGTACACTACACACAAACCCCCTGTTTCTCCCTGTGTCTGTCTCCTGTGTATAAACTATACTGCACACACACACTGTACACACTATACTACACACACTGTACACATAGTACACTACACACAAACCCCCTGTTTCTCCCTGTGTCTGTCTCCTGTGTATAAACTATACTGCACACACACACTGTACACACTATACTACACACACTGTACACATAGTACACTACACACAAACCCCCTGTTTCTCCCTGTGTCTGTCTCCTGTGTATAAACTATACTGCACACACACACTGTACACACTATACTACACACACTGTACACATAGTACACTACACACAAACCCCCTGTTTCTCCCTGTGTCTGTCTCCTGTGTATAAACTATACTGCACACACACACTGTACACACTATACTACACACACTGTACACATAGTACACTACACACAAACCCCCTGTTTCTCCCTGTGTCTGTCTCCTGTGTATAAACTATACTGCACAAACACACTGTACACACTATACTACACACACTGTACACATAGTACACTACACACAAACCCCCTGTTTCTGTGTCTGTCTCCTGTGTATAAACTATACTGCACACACACTGTACACACTATACTACACACACTGTACACATAGTACACTACACACAAACCCCCTGTTTCTCCCTGTGTCTGTCTCCTGTGTATAAACTATACTGCACACACACACTGTACACACTATACTACACACACTGTACACATAGTACACTACACACAAACCCCGTTTCTCCCTGTGTCTGTCTCCTGTGTATAAACTATACTGCACAAACACACTGTACACACTATACTACACACACTGTACACATAGTACACTACACACAAACCCCCTGTTTCTGTGTCTGTCTCCCTGTGTATAAACTATACTGCACACACACTGTACACACTATACTACACACACTGTACACATAGTACACTACACACAAACCCCCTGTTTCTCCCTGTGTCTGTCTCCTGTGTATAAACTATACTGCACACACACACTGTACACACTATACTACACACACTGTACACATAGTACACTACACACAAACCCCCTGTTTCTCCCTGTGTCTGTCTCCTGTGTATAAACTATACTGCACACACACACTGTACACATAGTACACTACACACAAACCCCCTGTTTCTGTGTCTGTCTCCTGTGTATAAACTATACTGCACACACACACTGTACACACTATACTACACACACTGTACACATAGTACACTACACACAAACCCCCTGTTTCTCCCTGTGTCTGTCTCCTGTGTATAAACTATACTGCACACACACACTGTACACACTATACTACACACACTGTACACATAGTACACTACACACAAACCCCCTGTTTCTCCCTGTGTCTGTCTCCTGTGTATAAACTATACTGCACACACACACTGTACACACTATACTACACACACTGTACACATAGTACACTACACACAAACCCCCTGTTTCTCCCTGTGTCTGTCTCCTGTGTATAAACTATACTGCACACACACACTGTACACACTATACTACACACACTGTACACATAGTACACTACACACAAACCCCCTGTTTCTCCCTGTGTCTGTCTCCTGTGTATAAACTATACTTCACACACACACTGTACACACTATACTACACACACTGTACACATAGTACACTACACACAAACCCCCTGTTTCTGTGTCTGTCTCCCTGTGTATAAACTATACTGCACACACACACTGTACACACTATACTACACACACTGTACACATACTATACTGCACACACTGCATACACAGTATACTATACGCACACTGTACACACACCGTACTACACACACTGTACACAATATACTACACACAATATATTACACACACACTGTACACACACGCACAGTACATACAATATACTACACACACACTGTATACACACACGATACTGCACACACTGTATACACACACAATGTATACACACGCTGTACACACACACACGCTGTACACACACAGTATATTACACACTATACTGCACACACACACGCTGTACACACACAGTATATTACACACTATACTGCACACACTGTACACCCAATATACTACACGCACACTGTACACACAGTATACTACACACACATATATACTGTACACAATATACTACACACACACACTGTACACACACATACACTGTATACACAGTATACTACAGACACACTGTATACACACCATACTAGACACTATACTGGACACACTCTATACACAATATACTACACACTATACTGCACTGCACTCTATACACACACAGTACAGTACACACACCGTACATACACAATACTGAGCTGCTGTACTACACACTATGTATACACAATGTATATACACTCTATATTCCCACACTGTATAGACACTATACTACACATGCTGTACACACTGTACACACAATACAGTATGCACACTACAGTATATACACATACTGTACTAAACACACTGTATACTTCACACACTAACCCCAACCCCTCTCTTGGGAAGTGAGACACTCTGTGGGTCGCCTAGGTACAGAAGATCCATTTTTAATGAACACAGACAGTTTACTGCTGCTCCCACACTGCAGATTACACTAATTTATTCATTACCAATCCCATATCGGGTGCAGCTTGCACAATGAGAAACACGAATTCATTCAAGGTCCTGTATCAGTTACCTGCCTGAGTCTCGTCTGTTTTCAGCAGCAGCGCTGTGAGGGAGCGGGGGGAGAGGTCAGTTGGTACAGCCCTGTGTACAGTTCCAGTCCAGAACAACAGACTGTTCCACTTCCCAAAATGGGGGGGGGTCTGGAGTTTTAGGACCGTGATATCACAGCCGTCCACGCCGATTAGAAACAAACAAAACGTTTACCAGTCCGAATACAAGTACAGTTTATTGTTAAAACGCATAATAAATATTTCAACACCAAAACACTTCAGTTCTTCACAGCAACTCTGTAGGAAACCGCTCCCGGTCTGTTAATGTCGGGGTTCAGCAGAGTCCCTGGCGGCGCCGCGAGCGCTCCTGCCCGGCGCGCAGTTCGGCTGAGGCCCCGCCCACCAGCCCCGGCGCAAGGGGGAGGGGCCACGGCTCACGCCCCGCCCCCTCTGGGCTCCGGCGTCTCTGGCTCCTCCCCCTCCCCCTCGTACTGGTAGGCCAGCTCCGCCCTCTCGTACTCCAGCTCCCAGCCCTCGTACCCGGGCGCCTCCCCTCCGCACACCAGCTCCTCCCGCTCGTAGTCCAGCCCCTCCTCCTGCCCCGCCCCCCCGCCGGCCGGGAGGCTGCCCGGCCCCGCCCCCTCCCGGCCCTTCTTCAGGATGCCGTGGATGACGGGCGGCGCCCCCTGCTGCCCCTCGCCCTCGGCGGCCTCGGCGGCCAGCCGCAGCGCCCTCTCGCGCCGCTGCTGCCGGGCCTCGCGCACCTCGGCCGCGCCCTCGCCCACCAGCGTGACCTCCTCGGCCACGCGCGGCGGCTGGCGGGCGGGGTTGTGGTCGTAGGAGAGCAGGCGCAGGCGGGGCAGGTGCGCCAGGCTGGGGAAGCGGGCGATGCGGTTGCGGTCCAGGTCCAGGATCTCCAGCCCCTCCATGCGCAGCAGCGCGCGCGGGAAGCGCTCGAAGCGGTTGCCGTAGAGCCAGAGGCCGCGCAGCGCGGCCATGCGGGGCAGCTCGGCGGGCAGCGCGCGCAGCCGGTTGTCGCCCAGCTGCAGCGAGCGCAGGCGGGGCAGGTCCAGCAGGGGCCGCGGGAAGCTCTGCAGGTAGTTGCTCTCCACCCACAGGCAGCGCAGGCTCTGCAGGAGGCGGAAGTCGGCCGGCAGGCTCAGCAGCCGGTTGCTGCCCAGGTAGAGGCGCGTGAGGTTGCCCAGCTGGCACACGGCGGCGGGCACCTCCTCGATCTTGTTGAAGTCCAGCGCCAGGATGCGCAGGCCCTGCAGGGCGGCCAGCCCCTCGGGCAGCGCGCGCAGCCGGTTGGCGCTGGCGTACAGCTTCTCCAGCCGGGCCAGGCCGCACACGCGCCCCGGCAGGCGCCGCAGCCTCCTGTGGCTCAGGTCCAGCGCGCTGTCGGCCTCGGCGCCGGCCAGCAGCTCCTCCAGGCCCGGCGGCAGCTCCTCCTCCTCCTCCTCCTCCTCCTCGCCCCCCGCCGCCCGGCCCGTGGCGTTGCCCATGGGCCCTAGCGCCGCCGCGCCCGCCCGCCCGCCCTGGCGCCCGCCTGGCCTCGGGTCCGCGGGTCTGCGGCCGCGCAGGGGGGGGGCATGGCGCTCAGCGCAGGGAGCCCTCTGGAAGTGTCCCGGCAGCGCCTGTCACGGGTGCATCTCAGACACAGGGACCAGCGCGGCCCCCGTCCCCCTGCCCTAGTGTCCTGTCCCCCTGCTCGTCCCCCCGTCCCCCTGCCCTAGTGTCCTGTCCCCCTGCCCTCCTGCGCTCCTGTCCCCCTGTCCTCCTGCTCTCGTGTCCTGTCCCCCTGTCCTCCTGCTCTCGTGTCCTGTCCTGTCCCCCTGTCCTCCTGCTCTCGTGTCCTGTCCCCCTGCCCTCCTGCTCTCGTGTCCTGTCCTCCTGTGCTCCTGTCCTCCTGTGCTCCTGTCCCCCTGCCCTCCTGCTCTCGTGTCCTGTCCCCCTGTCCCCCTGTCCCGCTCTTCTCCTGCCTGTTGTCCCGCTGTCCCGCTGTCCCGCTGGGCGGGGGGGCTCACAGCCCCTCGCTGCCGGCCTGGCGGCTCCTCGCTTCTCCCGGGCGGCTCTGCTCCGGAGTCTCGGCGCGGCGGGCGGGGGTGGGGTGCGGGCTGACTCCCGGGCGCTTCCCGAGCGCAGAGCGGGCTCTCGCTGACCCGGTCCGGTGGGCGACGCGGTGGGTCCGGTCGTGACTCCTCCCGGTGAGCCCGGCGGCGGCTCCGCGACTTCTAAATACGGTGCTCTCGCGGCTGCCGCGCGGCTGGGCTGTGCGCAGGGGTTGCTAGGACCCGGCTCTTCCTTAGCAACCGGGGAGGAGGAATAGCAGCCCGGGCGGTCACATGGGTGGGCGCGCGCAAGCGCTACCCGGGACACAGAGCCCGCGCGCACCCCGGCCCTGCCGGAACCCCGGAAATACCCCCCCAGACACACACACACACAGACAGGAGCACCGCTGTAGAGACACACAGAGAGACACAGACAGGAGCACCGCTGTAGAGACACACAGAGAGAGAGAGGCAGAGTTCCCACACCTGCCAGAATCACAACGGGTCCCAATCCTACTGGGAGAGGGAGGAGGGAACCTGATCTCCTGTCAGCCTGAGGAACAGGGAGTCTGTCTCCCAATAATGCTCCTTCTGTCTACAGTATATGTAAATATTTTATAATATGTAAGTGTTGTAAATGTCTGTAATATGGCTGTAGATTTTATATTAATGTTATTTTTTTGTTTTGTTTCATGTGAATTTCATTATTTTATTTGCTTTGGCAACACTGATTGTACCCATCGGTCATGCTAATAAAGCACCTTGAACTAAATTGAATTGACACAGACAGGAGCACCGCTGAAGAAACACACAGAGAGAGACACACAGACAGGAGCACCGCTGAAGAGACACACAGAGAGAGACACAGACAGGAGCACCGCTGTAGAGACACACAGAGACACACAGACAGGAGCACCGCTGGAGAGACACACAGAGAGACACAGACAGGAGCACCGCTGAAGAAACACACAGAGAGAGACACACAGACAGGAGCACCGCTGGAGAGACACACAGAGAGAGACACACAGACAGGAGCACCGCTGGAGAGACACACAGAGAGAGACACACAGACAGGAGCACCGCTGGAGAGACACACAAAGAGAGACACACAGACAGGAGCACCGCTGTAGAGACACACAGAGAGAGACACAGACAGGAGCACCGCTGTAGAGACACACAGAGAGAGACACAGACAGGAGCACCGCTGGAGAGACACACAGAGAGAGACACAGACAGGAGCACCGCTGGAGAGACACACAGAGAGACACACACACAGAAGCACCGCTGTAGAGACACACAGAGAGACACAGACAGGAGCACCGCTGTAGAGACACACAGAGAGACACACAGACAGGACCACCGCTGGAGAGACACACAGAGAGAGACACAGACAGGAGCACCGCTGTAGAGACACACAGAGAGACACACACACAGAAGCACCGCTGTAGAGACACACAGAGAGACACAGACAGGAGCACCGCTGTAGAGACACACAGAGAGACACACAGACAGGAGCACCGCTGGAGAGACACACAGAGAGAGACACAGACAGGAGCACCGCTGTAGAGACACACAGAGAGACACACACACAGAAGCACCGCTGTAGAGACACACAGAGAGACACAGACAGGAGCACCGCTGTAGAGACACACAGAGAGACACACAGACAGGAGCACCGCTGGAGAGACACACAGAGAGAGACACAGACAGGAGCACCGCTGTAGACACACAGAGAGAGAGGCAGAGTTCCCACACCTGCCAGAATCACAACGGGTCCCAATCCTACTGGGAGAGGGAGGAGGGAACCTGATCTCCTGTCAGCCTGAGGAACAGGGAGTCTGTCTCCCAATAATGCTCCTTCTGTCTACAGTATATGTAAATATTTTATAATATGTAAGTGTTGTAAATGTCTGTAATATGGCTGTAGATTTTATATTAATGTTATTTTTTGTTTTGTTTCATGTGAATTTCATTATTTTATTTGCTTTGGCAACACTGATTGTACCCATCGGTCATGCTAATAAAGCACCTTGAACTGAATTGAATTGACACAGACAGGAGCACCGCTGAAGAGACACACAGAGAGAGACACACAGACAGGAGCACCGCTGTAGAGACACACAGAGAGACACAGACAGGAGCACCGCTGTAGAGACACACAGAGAGACACACAGACAGGAGCACCGCTGTAGAGACACACAGAGAGACACACAGACAGGAGCACCGCTGTAGAGACACACAGAGAGACATACAGACAGGAGCACCGCTGGAGAGACACAGACAGGAGCACCGCTGTAGAGACACACAGAGAGACACACACACAGAAGCACCGCTGTAGAGACACACAGAGAGACACAGACAGGAGCACCGCTGTAGAGACACACAGAGAGACACACAGACAGGAGCACCGCTGGAGAGACACACAGAGAGACACACAGACAGGAGCACCGCTGGAGAGACACACAGAGAGAGACACAGACAGGAGCACCGCTGTAGAGACACACAGAGAGAGAGGCAGAGTTCCCACACCTGCCAGAATCACAACGGGTCCCAATCCTACTGGGAGAGGGAGGAGGGAACCTGATCTCCTGTCAGCCTGAGGAACAGGGAGTCTGTCTCCCAATAATGCTCCTTCTGTCTACAGTATATGTAAATATTTTATAATATGTAAGTGTTGTAAATGTCTGTAATATGGCTGTAGATTTTATATTAATGTTATTTTTTGTTTTGTTTCATGTGAATTTCATTATTTTATTTGCTTTGGCAACACTGATTGTACCCATCGGTCATGCTAATAAAGCACCTTGAACTGAATTGAATTGACACAGACAGGAGCACCGCTGAAGAGACACACAGAGAGAGACACACAGACAGGAGCACCGCTGTAGAGACACACAGAGAGAGACACACAGACAGGAGCACCGCTGTAGAGACACACAGAGAGAGACACACACACAGGAGCACCGCTGTAGAGACACACAGAGAGAGACACACAGACAGGAGCACCGCTGTAGAGACACACAAAGAGACACATATACAGGAGCACTGTTGTAGTATGTGATCTCCTGTCACAGCCTGAGGAACAGTGAGTCCGTCTCCCAATAATGCTCCAGCCGCCTACAGTACAGTATTATATAGTATGTCAATATTATATAATATGTCTTTGTTGTAAATGTCTGTAGATTTTATTTTACTTCTATTTTTTGTTTTGTTCTATGTTAATTTTATTATTTTTATTTGCTTTGGCAACACTGATTGTACCCATCGGTCATGCTAATAAAGCACCTTGAATTGAATTGAATTGAAAATTGAGACACACAGACAGGAGCACCGCTGAAGAGACACACAGAGAGACACAGACAGGAGCACCGCTGTAGAGACACACAGAGAGACACAGACAGGAGCACCGCTGAAGAGACACACAGAGAGAGACACAGACAGGAGCACCGCTGAAGAGACACACAGAGAGAGACACAGACAGGAGCACCGCTGTAGAGACACACAGAGAGAGACACAGACAGGAGCACCGCTGTAGAGACACACAGACAGGAACACCGCTGTAGAGACACACTGAGAGAGACACACAGACAGGAGCACCGCTGTAGAGACACACAGATAGACACACAGACAGGAGCACCGCTGAAGAGACACACACAGACAGGAGCACCACTGTAGAGACACACACAGAAAGAGACACACAGACAGGAGCACCGCTGTAGAGACACACAGAGAGAGACACACAGACAGGAGCACCGCTGTAGAGACACACACAGAAAGAGACACACAGACAGGAGCACCGCTGTAGAGACACACAGAGAGAGACAAACAGACAGGAACACCACTGTAGAGACACACACAGAAAGTGACACACAGAGAAGAGCATCACTGTAGAGACACACACAGACAGGAGCACCGCTGTAGAGACACACAGAGAGAGACACACAGACAGGAGCACCGCTGTAGAGACACACAGAGAGACACATATACAGGAGCACTGTTGTAGAGACACACAGAGAGACACATATACAGGAGCACCGCTGTAGAGACACACAGAGAGACACATATACAGGAGCACCACTGTAGAGACACACAGAGAGACACATATACAGGAGCACCACTGTAGAGACACACAGAGAGACACAGACAGGAGCACTGCTGTAGAGACACACAGATAGGAGCACCGCTGTAGAGACACACAGATAGGAGCACCGCTGTAGAGACACACAGAGAGAGACAGGAGCACCGCTGGAGAGACAGTGTCCTGGGCGAGCAGGAGAGACTGTTGCTCAACAGGACACACTGTGCTGGCACTGCACACACAGTGCACCACAGCAGGGCCACTCCGCCAGCCTGAGATTCACACAGGATCACGAGCGATCTGTCACAGGGAGGACAGACACCTGAAGGACTCGCTGAGACGGCCATGCAGGTTCAGACATGAGCTTTATTAAGCTTGTTACAGAATCCGTCCAGGGCGTCATCACTGCCCCAGGCAGGGGGGAGTCCACACTCTGGGCGTACCAGAGCACATGTTAGAAACACGATCAAAATAATGAAAACGCAACCAGGCACAGGCATGTTAATCAGAGACTCGTTAGGCTAGGGGGAAGATCCTACAAGGAGAAACACAGTTAACTTCCTGTTGTTCAGTAGTTGGGTCAGGCCCTAATGAAGCTAGAGAAGAGGCGTGATTTAATTACAGCAGTCTCAAATAGCCAGATTCACAGATAGCCCCTCCTGTTACAGTCTAATGTCCTACAGCATGTAGTGTGTTTGGCTAACAGACGTAAGAAACCTTGATCTAGGTGATATATGATAATTGACATACTAACGCATTGGCTTGAGGTTAGAAAATGAACACGGATCAACTGAAAGGACCAGCAGTAATCGCAGGCGTATGGCACTCAGCTGACAGAGTGTGAAACTCTCCTCTGGGCCGGAGGATGCCTGTACCTTCTCCCCCGGCTCCGCGGCGAGCTCGCCTCGCTGTCCTGAGCCTGTCCAGCTGTCTCCGGCCTGTCCTTCCCCTTCCTGGACACAGCGGCGGGGAGAGAGCTGCTCGCTGGCCTCTGCTGTGCTGCTCGTGAGGAAGTTGGCGTCTCCCTGCCAGACCCACGGCCAGACCGCAGCGCTCACCTGCCTGCTGTGGAGCTCCAGCCGTCAGCAGCTTCAGAGGGGAAAATCATCTGGAACCGAGCTTTGGCAACTGCAGACGGATCGGAACCGAGTTTGATCAGAGCCCGTTCTCGGGGTCCCGGATCGGGGACAGAGCCCGTTCTCGGGGTCCAGGATGAGGGACAGAGCCCGTTCTCGGGGTCCCGGATCGGGGACAGAGCCCGTTCTCGGGGTCCCGGATCGGGGACAGAGCCCGTTCTCGGGGTCCCGGATCGGGGACAGAGCCCGTTCTCGGGGTCCCGGATCGGGGACAGAGCCCGTTGTGAGGACGCCAGCGCTGGCGAGAATGGACGTGCGTGCTGTCACGCTGCGTTTGAGCTGCTCTGTCCTGAGAGATGACCTTAGACACGCAGCCGACCTGCTCAGAGCGCCAGGGGAGCCCGGACTCCCCTCTGGGGCCACGCGCCAGGGTGCCGGGGTGGGCCACACAATTCTGAGGTTGAGAGACACACACACACACACACAACCCCCAGCCTCACACAGGAACACTCCTTCATGCAGTGACCCTCATTGACAACAGTGACACCTAGTGGCAGAGAGAGGCCAGTGTCCCCCCGTCATCAACAGTGACACCTAGTGGCAGAGAGAGGCCAGTGTCCCCCGTCATCAACAGTGACACCTAGTGGCAGAAAGAGGCCAGTGTCCCCCGTCATCAACAGTGACACCTAGTGGCAGAGAGAGGCCAGTGTCCCCCGTCATCAACAGTGACACCTAGTGGCAGAGAGAGGCCAGTGTCCCCCGTCATCAACAGTGACACCTAGTGGCAGGGCCCCCTCACGCGTGCCAGAAAGAGGACCTTCACAGTCCAGTCGGCTTCAGAGCACATCTTCCCCAGGGACAAGTCCTCCTCCGACAGGCCTGTGGACGTCGTCCAGCAGAGCAGGGGTCACTGGGCGGAGAGGCGCGGCTCCGTCTTCTGAACGGGGAGGTCGGGGAGGCCAGGGGGGCGAGCGTCAGGCCGGCGCCTGCCCTCACCTGTGCAGGTAGGCATCAAGCCAGAGGCGTCCCGAGTCCTTCAGGGAGCTGCGGGAGAGGGAGAGGGCGGTGAGGGGCCGCGGGCGCGCGGTGGGCAGGGGCGCGCGGCGGGCGGCGGGCGCGCGGCGGCAGGGGGACTCACCGCACGATGTCGGCGAAGGCGGTGAGCAGGGGTTTGCTGGTGTACTCCAGCCCGTGGCGCTGGCACAGCGAGCGCACCAGGGGCGCCACCGCGGCGTAGCTGTGGCGAGGCATCGTGGGAAACAGGCTGCGGGAGAGGAGGGACAGAGGGACAGTGGGCAGTGCTGCACGGTGACCCGCACCACACGCCGGACACGGGGACACAGAGCAGACGGCTCGCACCGAAACTCACTGGTGCTCGATCTGGAAGTTGAGGTGTCCTGTGAACCAATCGTTGAACAAGGACTGGTGCACGTTGCAGGTTGCCTGGACCTATCAGAGAGCAGAGACAGCCTGTTACCAGGCAGAATTCAGAGCAGAGGATGTGTGCCAGCCAATCACACTCAAAATGAGAGGCCCTCTACAGCTCGATAGACCATTGGCACCTGCATGGTGAGCCAGTCCAGGTTCTGGTCCCGATCGATGTGCATGGGGATGTGGTTCATCTGGGTCACCCACACAAACCAGTTACTCTCTAGGAACCTGCAGGACATAAGCAGAACACTGTCTCTAGAAGCAGAACACACACTGTCTACCCCACACTGTCTCTGTACCACTGTATTAGAATGTCACACTGTCTCTGTGTCACACTGTCACACTGTCTCTGCGCCACTGTCACACTGTCTCTGCGCCACTGTGTTAGACTGTCACACTGTCTCTGTGTCACACTGTCACACTGTCACTGCGCCACTGTGTTAGACTGTCACACTGTCTCTGTGTCACAGTCACACTGTCTCTGTGCCACTGTGTTAGACTGTCACACTGTCTCTGCGCCACAGTCACACTGTCTCTGTGCCACTGTGTTAGACTGTCACACTGTCTCTGCGCCACAGTCACACTGTCTCTGTGCCACTGTGTTAGACTGTCACACTGTCTCTGTGTCACACTGTCACTGCGCCACTGTGCCACTGTGTTAGACTGTCACACTGTCTATGTGTCACACTGTCACTGCGCCACTGTGTTAGACTGTCACACTGTCTCTGCGCCACAGTCACACTGTCTCTGCGCCACTGTGTTAGACTGTCACACTGTCTCTGCGCCACAGTCACACTGTCTCTGTGCCACTATGTTAGAATGTCACACTGTCTCTGAGCCACACTGTCACACTGTCTCTGCGCCACTGTGTTAGACTGTCACACTGTCTCTGTGTCACAGTCACACTGTCTCTGCGCCACTGTGTTAGACTGTCACGCTGTCTCTGTGTTAGACTGTCACGCTGTCTCTGTGCTGTGTTACACTCTGTCTATATCTTACCTCACCAGGAAAAACAGACCCAGGAAGGCCGGGAGTCCAAGCAGGGGCAGGTAGCACATTGTGAACCGAACATAGAAAGACAGCATCCACAGCAGGTCCTGAGGGCAGAGACAGAAACTCAGCTTCCATCTAGCACCTCCTACAGGGCGCCGCCACATCTGCAAGACCACAAGCTCCGACTGACCCACCTGCCACTGGTGACGCCTCACAACAAAGTAGAAGATGTACCACTGGAAATACAGAGGGATCAGAGCTGGAGGACCGACTGTGAAGAGAACAACAGCCATGAGCATCGCTGTAGAGACACACAGACAGGAGCACCGCTGTAGAGAGACACAGAGACACACAGACAGGAGCACCGCTGTAGAGACACACAGAGAGAGACGCACACACAGGAGCACCGCTGTAGAGACACACACAGAGAGAGACACAGACAGGTGCACCGCTGTAGAGACACAAAGAGAGAGACGCACACACAGGAGCACCGCTGTAGAGACACACACAGAGAGACACACAGACAGGAGCACCGCTGAAGAGACACACAGAGAGATGATGAAGATACATGAAGAAGATACGCAGGGACTCACGGAAGAAGAAGTATTTGTGCTGGTACTGATAAGGCATGTACTTCCTCTTCTGAGCTCCCAGCTGTGAACGACAGGCACACAGGTTAAAGCACGCGCCGTTCGGGAAGCCCGGAGTGCAACTGTCTGCCCCCCAGTGGCGGCACGAGGTACTGACCTCGACGGAGAGCGTCTTTCCCAGGGCGAACAGCAGGGGGTGCATGCTGATGTCCGGGTCCTTGCGGTAGCAGTTGGGCTTGGCGTGATGCTGGAAGTGCAGATGGTTCCACCAGCTCGCTGGAGCCCCCTACAGGACAGAGAGCGCATGAGCACCACTGCCCCAGGACCCGCTGCGGTACTCTGGACTGGGCCGGTACCGGTACGACCGGGCTACACCAAGTCGAACTGGACTGGACCAGGACAGGATGTACTGGGCTGTACTGAACTGGTCAGAAAGAGTCCCACCCTGACCTTCAGGTGTCCAATGACGAATCTGTGAAACAGGTGGTTCCAGCGGGACGTCCCGCACACGGACAGGTGACCGAAATCATGCTGAAGCCACCCAGCTTGGGCCTGAGAGAGAAAGATCATTGAATACGGCACAAAATAACACTGAACACAGCATCAAACAGCACTCAATTCATTTAATAGTGTTTCTGTTAATGAAAACAGCACATCACGAGGAGAGCCTGCCTTGAAACAGCAGAGAGGAGCAAGGAGAGGAGAGCTGGAGGCTGAAAGGAGAGGAGACACAGGCTCTGCGACTGAGCGACTGACTGGAACAGCTCTGGGCAGACGGAAGGATCAGGGGCTCAAACCTGCACAGTGCTCAGTAGAATCGCAGTAACAGCAAAGGCCCACCAGGAGGCGCCTCCGAGCCAGAGGGTGAGCCAAGCCAGCACGTCCAGCAGCAGGATGTGGGCTAGAGCCGCGAGGAAGAAGAGCCAGCGGGGCTGCAGGAGGCCTGTCTCCTCGACCACAGCGCGCAGGCGGCGGAAATCCTCCGTCAGGGAGAGCTGCACAGGCAACCAGCAGGGGGAGACACTGAGTCCACTGGGAATGTCCCCCCCACACAGAGACAGACAGACAGAGTCCACTGGGAATATCCCCACGCACACAGTGACAGCCCCTCAGGGAGAGAGAGAGAGTAAGACAATTAAATCAATGTATTCAGAGAACAAATGTGCAGTGAAAAGTGGAAACAAAAGGACCAAATTCTTCACCCAAGGCCGTGGGGTGAGACAGGGCTGCAGCCTGAGCCCAACACTGTTCAATATCTATATCAACGAATTAGCAGGAATGTTGGAGCAGTCTGCAGCTCCTGGTCTCACACTACATGACACAGAAATCAAGTTCCTGCTCTATGCAGGTGACCTGGTCCTGCTGTCGCCCGCAGAACAGGGGCTGCAGCAGAACCTGGCACTGCTGGAGCAGTACTGTCAGACCTGGGCACTGCCAGTCAATCTGGACCCAGAACAGGGGCTGTAGCAGAACCTGGCAGTGAAGGCACTGAGGGAGAAGGCACTCAGGGCTTTCTACGCAATAAGAAGGAGGCTCTTCAACATCAACCCACCAACAAGAATCTGGCTCCAAATATTTGAAAGTGTAATCCAACCCATTGCCCTATACGGCAGTGAAGTGTGGGGTCCCCTCACAGACCAGGATTACACCCAATGGGACAAACACCCCACAGAAACTGTTTCTGTAGAAACATCCTCCGTGTGCAGAGAAAAACACCTAACAACGGGTGCAGGGCTGAATTAGGCCAGTACCCACTATTGATAAACATATAGAAAAGAGTATTAAAGTATTGGCTACACCTAAAAAACAGCTACCAAAATTCCTACCACCACAAAGCCCTGCTGAGCCAAGAGCTGAGCCCAAAACAGAGCCCCCTGAGCCAGCTGGTCCTGAGGCTCACTGACCTGAGCCACACCGACACTAACCAGCCTCAGGACAGCACTGCTAGAGCACCACAACCCAGACTCAACCACATCACAGCACAGATCAAACAGCAATATCTCACACACTGGGACACACACACACAAACACAACATAAACTGGAATGCTACAGAACCCTAAACAGGCAATACACACTAGCCAAATATTTGACCAAGATAAGAAACAGCAAAAAGAAACAGACCCTGACAAGTACAGGCTCAGTGACCACAGCCTGGCCAGAGAAACTGGGCGACACAGGCAGACCTGGCTGCCCAGAGAGGACAGGCTGTGCTCCCACTGCCAGCGGGGAGAAATAGAGACAGAGGTGCACTTCCTACTGCACTGTGACAGATACTCTGGGATTAGAGAAACATTCTTCCCTAAACTCAGAAATATAGTCCCAGAGTTCCCATACCTGCCAGAATCACAACAGGTCCCAATCCTACTGGGAGAGGGAGGAGGGAACTCAGTTGAACTGGCAGCCCAGTATGTGATCTCCTGTCACAGCCTGAGGAACAGTGAATCTGTCTCCCAATAATGCTCAATATGTTTACAGTATATGTTAATTATTTTATTATATGTCTTTGTTGTAAATGTCTGTAGATTTTATTTTACTTTTATTTTTGTTTTGTTTCATGTTAATTATATTATTTTTATTTGCTTTGGCAACACTGATTGTACCCATCGGTCATGCTAATAAAGCAGTTTGCACTGAAATTGAGGGGGAGGGGAGAGGAGAGAGGAGAGAGGAGAGAGGAGAGAGGAGAGAGGAGAGAGGAGAGAGGGGAGAGGGGAGAGGGGAGAGGGGAGAGGGGAGAGGGGAGAGGGGAGAGGGGAGAGGGGAGAGGGGGGGACTCACACTCTTGCTGGGCTCCACGCTGGGCTCCCCAGGGGCCAGCTCTCCCACCAGCAGGGCGTTCAGATGGCGCCTCACCAGCCGCTTGTCGATGTGGAAGGCAGTGAAGGCGTCCTGAGACAGAGGATCCCCACAGTGCTCACCAGCCTCGAACTCCAGCAGGCGCACTGGCCACCAGCAGAGCAGTGTTTGTGTACCGGGAGAGTAATACCTGAGGCTCAGGGCTCCCCTTACTCTACCCCTACACTCTGCCCCCTCCCGCCTACCCCGCCCCACCCCACTCTGCCCCCTCCTGCCCCCCCTCACTCCGCCCCTCCTGCACCCCCCTCACTCCCCCTGCCCCCTCCTGCCACCCCACTCTGCCCCTCCTGCACCCCCCTCACTCCCCCTGCCCCCTCCTGCCACCCCACTCTGCCCCTCCTGCACCCCCCTCACTCCCCCTGCCACCCCACTCTGCCCCTCTCACTCTGCCCCTCCTGCCCCTCCCTCACTCCCCATGCCCCCGCTCACTCTGCCCCCTCCTCCCTCCCCCTGCCCCCCCCCCGCCTTCTCCCTCCCCCTGCCCCCCCTCTGCTCTGGAGCTGAACTCTGCTCTCAGTCCACTGTGCTGGAGTTCTGACCCATCGGCTGATGTGTGACAGACAGTATTAGGAGTGTGAAAGAGCGCTCCAGTGTCAGAGTATCACAGTGTGAAAGTGTGCTCCAGTGTCAGAGTATTACAGTGTGCAAGAGCACTCCAGTGTGTCAGAGTGTTACATTGTGAAAGAGCGCTCCAGTGTCACAGTATTACAGTGTGCAAGAGCACTCCAGTGTGTCAGAGTGTTACAGTGTGAAAGAGCGCTCCAGTGTCAGAGTATTACAGTGTGCAAGAGCACTCCAGTGTGTCAGAGTGTTACAGTGTGAAAGAGCGCTCCAGTGTCAGAGTATTACAGTGTACAAGAGCACTCCAGTGTGTCAGAGTGTTACAGTGTGAAAGAGCGCTCCAGTGTCAGAGTATTACAGTGTGCAAGAGCACTCCAGTGTGTCAGAGTGTTACAGTGTGAAAGAGCGCTCCAGTGTCAGAGTATTACAGTGTGCAAGAGCACTCCAGTGTGTCAGAGTGTTACAGTGTGAAAGAGCGCTCCAGTGTCAGAGTATTACAGTGTGCAAGAGCACTCCAGTGTGTCAGAGTGTTACAGTGTGAAAGAGCGCTCCAGTGTCAGAGTATTACAGTGTGCAAGAGCACTCCAGTGTGTCAGAGTGTTACAGTGTGAAAGAGCACTCCAGTGTGTCAGAGTATCACAGTGTGAAAGAGCGCTCCACTGTGTCAGAGTATCACAGTGTGAAAGAGCGCTCCACTGTGTCAGAGTATCACAGTGTGCAAGAGTATTACAGTGTGAAAGAGCGCTCCAGTGTCAGAGTATCACAGTGTGAAAGTGTGCTCCAGTGTCAGAGTATTACAGTGTGCAAGAGCACTCCAGTGTGTCAGAGTGTTACATTGTGAAAGAGCGCTCCAGTGTCACAGTATTACAGTGTGCAAGAGCACTCCAGTGTGTCAGAGTGTTACAGTGTGCAAGAGCGCTCCAGTGTCAGAGTATCACAGTGTGAAAGTGTGCTCCAGTGTCAGAGTATTACAGTGTGCAAGAGCACTCCAGTGTGTCAGAGTGTTACATTGTGAAAGAGCGCTCCAGTGTCACAGTATTACAGTGTGCAAGAGCACTCCAGTGTGTCAGAGTGTTACAGTGTGAAAGAGCGCTCCAGTGTCAGAGTATTACAGTGTGCAAGAGCACTCCAGTGTGTCAGAGTGTTACAGTGTGAAAGAGCGCTCCAGTGTCAGAGTATTACAGTGTACAAGAGCACTCCAGTGTGTCAGAGTGTTACAGTGTGAAAGAGCGCTCCAGTGTCAGAGTATTACAGTGTGCAAGAGCACTCCAGTGTGTCAGAGTGTTACAGTGTGAAAGAGCGCTCCAGTGTCAGAGTATTACAGTGTGCAAGAGCACTCCAGTGTGTCAGAGTGTTACAGTGTGAAAGAGCGCTCCAGTGTCAGAGTATTACAGTGTGCAAGAGCACTCCAGTGTGTCAGAGTGTTACAGTGTGAAAGAGCACTCCAGTGTGTCAGAGTATCACAGTGTGAAAGAGCGCTCCACTGTGTCAGAGTATCACAGTGTGAAAGAGCGCTCCACTGTGTCAGAGTATCACAGTGTGCAAGAGTATTAGTGTGAAAGAGCGCTCCACTGTGTCAGAGTATCACAGTGTGAAAGAGTGCTCCAGTGTGTCAGAGTATTACAGTGTGCAAGAGTATTACAGTGTGAAAGAGCGCTCCACTGTGTCAGAGTGTTACAGTGTGTCAGAGTGTTACAGTGTGTTAGAGCGCTCCAGTGTGTCAGAGTGTTACAGTGTGTTAGAGCGCTCCAGTGTGTCAGAGTGTTACAGTGTGTTAGAGCGCTCCACTGTGTCAGAGTGTTACAGTGTGTTAGAGCGCTTCACTGTGTCAGAGTGTTACAGTGTGTTAGAGCGCTCCACTGTGTCAGAGTGTTACAGTGTGTTAGAGCGCTCCACTGTGTCAGAGTGTTACAGTGTGTTAGAGCGCTCCACTGTGTCAGAGTGTTTCAGTGTGTTAGAGCGCTCCACTGTGTCAGAGTGTTACAGTGTGTAAGAGCACTCCAGTGTGTCAGAGTGTTACAGTGTGAAAGAGCGCTCCAGTGTGAAAGAGCACTCCAGTGTGTCAGAGTGTTACAGTGTGAAAGAGCGCTCCAGTGTCAGAGTATTACAGTGTGAAAGAACTCTCCAGTGTGTCAGAGTGTTACAGTGCGTGAGAGTGCTCCAGTGTGAGAGTCTTACAGTGTGAGAGAGTATTACAGTGCATGAGAGCGTTCCAGTGTGAAAGAGTATTACAGTGTTAAAGAGCACTCTAGTGTGTCAGTGTATTACAGTTGAAAGAGTATTACAGTGTGTGAGAGCGCTCCATTGTGAAAGAACATTACAGTGTGTCAGAGTATTAAAGTGCATGAGGACGCTCCGGTGTGAAAGAGTTCTCCAGCGTGTCAGACTATTACAGTGTGAAAGAGTGCTCTAGTGTGTAGAGTATTACAGTGTGAAAATATTGAAGTGCATAAGTGCGCTCCAGTGTGAAAGAGTACTACAGTGTGTGAGAGCGCTCCAGTGTGTGAGAGTATTACAGTGTGCAAGAGTATTACAGTGTGCAAGAGCACTCCAGTGTGTCAGAGTATCACAGTGTGAAAGAGTGCTCCAGTGTGTGAGAGTATTACAGTGTGCAAGAGCACTCCAGTGTGTCAGAGTATCACAGTGTGAAAGAGCGCTCCACTGTGTCAGAGTATCACAGTGTGAAAGAGCGCTCCACTGTGTCAGAGTATCAGTGTGCAAGAGTATTACAGTGTGAAAGAGCGCTCCACTGTGTCAGAGTATCACAGTGTGAAAGAGTGCTCCAGTGTGTCAGAGTATCACAGTGTGCAAGAGTATTACAGTGTGTCAGAGTGTTACAGTGTGTTAGAGCGCTCCAGTGTGTCAGAGTGTTACAGTGTGTTAGAGCGCTCCACTGTGTCAGAGTGTTATACTGTGGTAGACCGCTCCAGTGTGTCAGAGTGTTACAGTGTGTTAGAGCGCTCCAGTGTGTCAGAGTGTTACAGTGTGTTAGAGCGCTCCACTGTGTCAGAGTGTTACAGTGTGTTAGAGCGCTCCACTGTGTCAGAGTGTTACAGTGTGTAAGAGCGCTCCACTGTGTCAGAGTGTTACAGTGTGTTAGAGCGCTCCACTGTGTCAGAGTGTTACAGTGTGTTAGAGCGCTCCACTGTGTCAGAGTGTTACAGTGTGTTAGAGCGCTCCACTGTGTCAGAGTGTTACAGTGTGTTAGAGCGCTCCACTGTGTCAGAGTGTTACAGTGTGCAAGAGCACTCCAGTGTGTCAGAGTGTTACAGTGTGTAAGAGCGCTCCAGTGTGTCAGAGTGTTACAGTGGTTCAGAGTGTGTAACACAGCGCTGGGAATGACAGAGGCAGGCAGGACACCCGCACTCCATCAGCCCGATTCCAGGGAGGAAAGAGTGACGTCACTCACCGTGGCGTCCTGGCCAGCGTAGTGCGCCAGAAGTCTCGGTCCACCGGGGTGACGCAGCCTGAAGTTGGTGACGTCATACACCTTCCTGTCAATCACCAGCCAGCGCTCCTCGCTCCCGCGACCCCCAGCGCGCTCCTGCACCTCGAGCCAAGTCAGCTGCCGCAGCACGGGGTTGCTCTCTGCGCCTGCGCCCATCCTGCCGGCCGAAAGCACCGAACCGGGACCAGAAGCGCCCGCGGACCCAACACCGGGAGCACGCAGTTCAGGCCGAGCCGAGATCACGCCACTAACACGTCCTCAGCCACGCGCAGAACATCCTCCTGGACCCTTTTATCCGCGAGATGCTGCTGCTGCCCCGCCTCCCCCAGGCGCTCGCTTCAGCACGGGACACTCCCACCCCCACTCGCGCAGCCCGCAGCCGATTGGGCCGCCTCGCGCAGGTGATCCGGCTGCGCCGCTGATTGGGGGAACCGGGACCGCTGAGCTCCGGCCGCCTGACGCCACCAGCAGAGCCGCCCCACCCGGGCTCACAGAGCGCCCTGGTGCTGTCAGAGCACCCGTCTGTGTCTCTGTGTGTGTGAGTGTCTGTGAGTCTGTCTCTTTGTGTGTGTCTGTGTGTGAGTCTGTGAGTCTGTGTGTGAGAGAGAGAGAGTCTGTGTGAATTGAGTCTGTGTGAATCTGTGTGTGTCTGTGAGTCTGTGTCTCTGTGTATAAGTGTGTCTGTGAGTCTATGTGTGGGTGTGTGTGTCTGTGTGAATCTCAATAATAGTAATACAGTGATCTCCTGTCCCAGCCTGAGGAACAGACAGTGAGCCTGTCTCTCAATAATAATAATACAGTGTGTGATCTCCTGTCCCAGCCTGAGGAACAGACAGTGAGCCTGTCTCTCAATAATAATAATACAGTGTGTGATCTCCTGTCCCAGCCTGAGGAACAGACAGTGAGCCTGTCTCTCAATAATAATAATACAGTGTGTGATCTCCTGTCACAGCCTGAGGAACAGACAGTGAGCCTGTCTCTCAATAATAATAATACAGTGTGTGATCTCCTGTCCCAGCCTGAGGAACAGACAGTGAGCCTGTCTCTCAATAATAATAATACAGTGTGTGATCTCCTGTCACAGCCTGAGGAACAGTGAGCCTGTCTCTCAATAATAATAATACAGTGTGTGATCTCCTGTCCCAGCCTGAGGAACAGACAGTGAGCCTGTCTCTCAATAATAATAATACAGTGTGTGATCTCCTGTCCCAGCCTGAGGAACAGACAGTGAGCCTGTCTCTCAATAATAATAATACAGTGTGTGATCTCCTGTCACAGCCTGAGGAACAGACAGTGAGCCTGTCTCTCAATAATAATAATACAGTGTGTGATCTCCTGTACCAGCCTGAGGAACAGACAGTGAGCCTGTCTCTCAATAATAATAATACAGTGTGTGATCTCCTGTCCCAGCCTGAGGAACAGTGAGCCTGTCTCTCAATAATAATAATACAGTGTGTGATCTCCTGTACCAGCCTGAGGAACAGACAGTGAGCCTGTCTCTCAATAATAATAATACAGTGTGTGATCTCCTGTCCCAGCCTGAGGAACAGACAGTGAGCCTGTCTCTCAATAATAATAATACAGTGTGTGATCTCCTGTCACAGCCTGAGGAACAGACAGTGAGCCTGTCTCTCAATAATAATAATACAGTGTGTGATCTCCTGTCCCAGCCTGAGGAACAGACAGTGAGCCTCTTCTCAATAATAATAATACAGTGTGTGATCTCCTGTCCCAGCCTGAGGAACAGACAGTGAGCCTCTTCTCAATAATAATAATACAGTGTGTGATCTCCTGTCCCAGCCTGAGGAACAGACAGTGAGCCTCTTCTCAATAATAATAATACAGTGTGTGATCTCCTGTCCCAGCCTGAGGAACAGTGAGCCTGTCTCTCAATAATAATAATACAGTGTGTGACCTCCTGTCACAGCCTGAGGAACAGACAGTGAGCCTGTCTCTCAATAATAATAATACAGTGTGTGATCTCCTGTCCCAGCCTGAGGAACAGTGAGTCTGTCTCTCAATAATAATACAGTGTGTGATCTCCTGTCAAAGTCTGAGGAACAGACAGTGAGCCTTTCTCTCAATAATAATAATAATACAGTGTGTGATCTCCTGTCCCAGCCTGAGGAACAGACAGTGAGCCTGTCTCTCAATAATAATAATAATACAGTGTGTGATCTCCTGTCCCAGCCTGAGGAACAGTGAGTCTGTCTCTCAATAATAATACAGTGTGTGATCTCCTGTCAAAGTCTGAGGTACAGATATTCTATTGACTGTATCTGATTTGGCAACACTGACGCCTATGAAGCTTTTTGGATTGAGTTGAACTGCAAGGGAAGAGAGGGGGAGATGTTGGAGAGAGGAGGAAGGGGAGTGTGGAATTTGACCTTTAGTGCAGTTAGCTGGGGGTGGCAGGAATTTGCATTTTCTCTTTTCTGTTTGTGCCTTTCTGCCTCTGTATTCAGGGCAGGACTTGCAGTCAGCTGCCAGACTGGGGATTATGAAGGAGGCCTCAGGGGGCTGATGCCAGAAAGGAGAGGGAAAGGTGGGAAGAGGAGAGAGGCACTGCTTGTTCCTCAGGGCTCAGGCAGGAGGGCAGGCGTAGGGTGTGCAGGAGGACAGGTGTGCAGGAGGACAGGTGTAGGGTGTGCAGGAGGACAGCTGTGCAGGAGGACAGGTGTAGGGTGTGCAGGAGGACAGGAGGACAGGTGTAGGGTGTGCAGGAGGACAGGTGTGCAGGAGGACAGGTGTAGGGTGTGCAGGAGGACAGGTGTGCAGGAGGACAGGTGTAGGGTGTGCAGGAGGACAGGAGGACAGGTGTAGGGTGTGCAGGAGGACAGGTGTGCAGGAGGACAGGTGTAGGGTGTGCAGGAGGACAGGTGTAGGGTGTGCAGGAGGACAGGTGTGCAGGAAGACAGGAGGGCAGGCGTAGGGTGTGCAGGAAGACAGGAGGGCAGGCGTGCAGGAGGACAGGTGTAAGGTGACAGGAGGACAGTTGTACAGGAGGACAGGTGTAGGGTGTGCAGGAGGACAGGTGTAAAGTGCTATATAAGTGTAAGCAATTATTATTATTATAGATGTACAGGAGGACAGGTGTAGGGTGTGCAGGCGTACAGGTGACAGGAGGACAGGTGTAGGGAGACAGGAGGACAGGTGTACAGGTGACAGTTGTAGGGTGTGCAGGAGGACAGGTGTACAGGTGTACAGGAGGACAGGTGTACAGGAGGACAGGTGTAGGGAGACAGGAGGACAGGTGACAGGAGGACAGGTGTAGGGAGACAGGAGGACAGGTGTACAGGTGACAGTTGTAGGGTGTGCAGGAGGGCAGGTGTAGGGTGACAGGAGGACAGTTGTACAGGAGGACAGGTGTGCAGGAGGACAGGTGTAGGGAGACAGGAGGACAGGTGTGCAGGAGGACAGGTGTAGGGTGACAGGAGGACAGGGGTAGGGTGTGCGGGTGAAAGTTGGGAGTAGGTGAATGGGTGTGCGATGGGGCAGATGTGTAGGTGATAATGTCGGGGTACAAATGTGTTGTGTGCTGTCTCCGCCCAGCAAGGGAAATGAGTGTGCAGGTGTGGCGATTTCTTTCTCTGTAGCTCTTGCCGTGTTAATGCATGAGATGTGTTTATAGGCTGTGCTGTAATCAGGAGATTCATGCATGTTTCTGACAGGCAGTGACTGATCAGGTGATAGATTGGCCTGCACAGATCTCAGCCTCCCCCAGCTGCACTGATAGTGTAATCTATACATCCTGCAGCCTCCTGCTGTCTCTCTCTTCTGCACTGATAGTGTAATCTATACATCCTGCAGCCTCCTGCTGTCTCTCTTCTGCACTGATAGTGTGATCTATACATCCTGCAGCCTCCTGCTGTCTCTCTCTTCTGTGTAATAGTGTGATCTTCCAGTGATCTCCCCACACACGCTATACAGTACCTCCTGTAACCTCCTGCACTGTTTCACTCTCCTGCACTGTCTCACACCCTCTCCCTCTTGTCTCTCTCTCCCTCTCTCCTGCCCTGACTTGTCCGCTGCTCTGTCTTGATGAAAATCTCGTCGGGAAGCACTTTGCAATTCAAATGGCAGGCTGTGCTGGCTGCTGTCCAGCTCTCTTGGGGTGATCTGTGTATTCAAGAGCAGGTCAGGGCAGCCTCTGCACTGCTGAACCACTTCCAATGTCAGACCACACAGTGCCCGTGGAAAAGTATGACAGTTCTGTGGACCTGTTGCAGATCTTATCACCATCTCACTGGGCTTTACTGTATTGTCCTGTGCTTTTACCCTGATCTCACTGGGCTTTACTGCGCTGGACTGTGTTTCTACCCTGATCTCACTGGGCTTTACTGCACTGTACTGTGTTTTTACCCTGATCTCACTGGGGTTTACTGCACTGTACTGTTTTTACCCTGATCTCACTGGGCTTTACTGCACTATACTGTTTTTACCCTGATCTCACTGGGGTTAACTGTGCTGTACTGTGTTTCTACCCAGATCTCACTCTGATTTACTGCACTGTACTGTTTTTACCCTGATCTCACTGGGCTTTACTGCTCTGTACTGTGCTTTTACCCTGATCTCACTGGGCTTTACTGCACAGTACTGTGTTTCTACCCTGATCTCACTGGGCTTTCCTGCACTGTACTGTGTTTCTACCCTGATCTCACTGGGCTTTCCTGCACTGTACTGTGTTTTTACCCTGATCTCACTGGGGTTTACTGCGCTGTACTGTGTTTTTACCCTGATCTCACTGGGGTTTACAGCACTGTACTGTGCTTTTACCCAGATCTCACTCTGATTTACTACTGTACACTGTACTGTGTTTTTACCCTGCTCTCAAGGGGCTTTACTGCACTGTACTGTGCTTTTACCCAGATCTCACTCTGATTTACTACTGTACACTGTTCTGTGTTTTTACCCTGCTCTCACGGGGTTTTCATGCATTGTACTGTGCTTTTACCGAGATCTCACTCTTATTTACAACTGTACACTGTACTTTGTTTTTACCCTGCTCTCACAGGGCTTTACTGCACTGTACTGTGTTTTTACCCTGATCTCACTGGGCTTTGCTGCACTGTACCGTGTTTCTACCCTGATCTCACTCTGATTTACTGCACTGTACCGTTTTACCCTGATCTCACTGGGCTTTACTGCTCTGTACTGTGCTTTTACCCTGATCTCACTGGGCTTTACTGCACTGTACTGTGTTTTTACCCTGATCTCACTGGGGTTTACTGCACTATACTGTGTTTCTACCCTGATCTCACTGGGGTTTACTGCACTGTACTGTGTTTTTACCCTGATCTCACAGGGCTTTACTGCATTGTACTTCCTTCATCTTAACTGTGACAAGACTGAAGTCATGCTTATTGGTACCCCCATCAACTTCGTAAAGCCAGTCCTGTAACCCTGTCTGTAGATGGCTCTGTACTTGAGCGTCAATCAAAATTGAAAAACCTTGGGGTTATATTCGATTCTGGCTTAACATTAGACCCACATGTACAGCATACTGTCAAAACATCTTTTTTTCACCTTAGAAATATCGCAAGACTACGCCCTATGCTATCATTAACTGTGGCTGAAAAGCTGATCAACATATTTGTATTCTCTCGAATTGACTACTGCAATGCTCTGCTCCCTGGGGTATCTAAATCTACTCTGAACAAGCTGCAGTATGTCCAAAATTCAGCAGCCAGAATCCTGACCAGGTCTAGTGCAAGTGTTCACATTACTCCTATCCTGGAGTCCTTGCACTGGCTTCCGGTCAAATTCCGCGTAGACTTTAAAATCCTCATGCTCACCTACAAGGCTTTACATGGCTTGGCACTTCAATACCTGTCTGAACTTTTATCGCCCTACTCCCCACCTCGCAACCTCCGCTCTTCAAATTCTGCCCTCCTTACTGTCCCCCAAGCCCGTCTACATTGTATGGGCGACAGGGCCTTCTCCTGCTATGCCCCCAAGCTCTGGAACTCTTTGCTCAAGGATATTAGTCACCTTCTCTAAACTCCTTCAAATCCAGACTCAAAACCTTCTTCTTCAGAAAAGCCTTTACTTAACTGGTTCCATTCTTCACCCCTCTGCTCTTCTTAATACCATCTTCCACGGTCTCCTCTATTGTTATTGTTGTATTGCTGTAATTATAATTGTGTCCTGTCTTGTGAAATTTTCTTATTTATTGTTGTAGTCTTCTTATTTATTGTTATTGTCATCCTGTAAAGCGCTTTGAGAAGCCACCTTTAAAGGCGCTATATAAAATAGAGTTTATTATTATTATTATTATTATAATTATTATTATTATTATTATTATTATTATTGTTATTGTTATTATTATTATTACTGTTTTTACCATGATCTCACTGGGCTTTACTGCACTGTACTGTGTTTCTACCCTGCTCTCATGGGGCTTTACTGCACTGTACTGTGTTTTTACCCTGATCTCACTGGGCTTTACTGCACTGTACTGTGTTTCTACCCTGCTCTCACGGGGCTTTACTGCACTGTACTGTGCTTTTACCCAGATCTCACTCTGATTTACTACTGTACACTGTTCTGTGTTTTTACCCTGCTCTCACGGGGCTTTACTGCACTGTACTGTGCTTTTACCAAGATCTCACTCTTATTTACAACTGTACACTGTACTTTGTT